>NC_061864.1:65299177-65599177 GCF_907164915.1 Impatiens glandulifera
ATAATAAACAGTTAATTAAATCATCAATTGATCCAACGGTTGGCATTGTTTGCCTCTTCATTTGCCTTAATATTTCTTCTTAATGAAGGGTAATTGTTTGCCAAAATTAATGAAGACATTTATTTTGCAATACTCACGTTACATGGTTTTTTTAATATGTTAATAATAATATTAAATTATCATAACAATTAATAATAATAACAAACTCATGTAAGTCACGCTATAAATTAACAACATTTTGTTAATTGGTCATCAAGGCATTTTAATTAATTAATTTAAATTAATTAATTCAAACATTTGGATCAAATTTCACCATTTAATTCACGTTTGAATTTCATGTGAATTTGATTTAATTTTATTACCCACATTCTAATTTCCATTCATTAATGGAATTTATAGAATTAGTTTAAAAATTCCAACAGGTCATAATTTTTTGAGTGAGTCAAGACACGACACGACACGCATAAGATTGAAACACAACACGACACAATTGAAAGTCTAACACGACTTGTCCGACTTAAATACGACTGTTTATGCACGATGCACAGCCCTAGGTTAATTCAAGAGGACCCTCTCAAGTAGATCACTACACCATCCATACTTTTCGCAAAACTCCTTTATACTTGACTTATATGTTTGGGCACTTGGAATTCGTTAAATCGATTCTATCTCTCAAGCCTGAGTTGGCTAATGAACTCGATTTGCGAAGCTTGACATCTCTTCATCTTGCTTCAGCCAAAGGTACATAGAAATCGTGAAATCTTTGCTGCAAGTAAACAAAAACATGTATTTTGCACTTGATTAGAACGGTATGAATCCATTACACTTGGCAGCAACAAACGTTCAAGTTGAGGCTGAACCGGAGGCAGCTAGGGTCAAACTAGATGGGGAGATACAATCTTGCATATTTGTGTGGAGAATGACAGGATGGAGGATTTGAAGATGTTGGTGCAAAGTGTTGGGGATAAAGAGTTTGTGAATTCATTTAATTAATGCTCATGGTAATACTATTCTACATTAGACTTAATTACATAATAAGGACAAACCATTAAAGTTTCACATTTTTATTTTTTTAATTTTAAAAATTTGACACAAACTTTCGACTTTTAAGTTTAATTTAGAATGTTGAAAAATTTAAATTAAAATTATCATTTCATTTAAGAAACAGATAAGTTTGATCTTAACATCATGAATAAGTCTCACTACATGATAAGTATAGCAACAGGTATGGATCAATTTTTTTTATTTATTTTTTTGTTATTTACTGAACATACTTTTTAATATTTTATTTTTGTAACGTAACAAGTTATTCTTTTTAATATCATCATTTAATTATTTTATAAATATATATTTTTTTAACAATCGGATAAATTAGTAATCCGGCATATTATTATGACGTCATATTTATTTGGTTAATATTTACAACCTCATTTAAAAATATTAATATATAAACAAAATGTTAATTTATAGAACAAATGAGGGGTTTTAAAAATGCAGTTCAAATTTATATATATATATATACAAAAAGATATTTTAATTTAGTATATTTAGTTTTAATTATATATTATATTTATAAAATTAAATAATTTATTATTGAATGAGAATGTAATAAATTTAGAAAAAATGTTAATGCAAAATTGAGTAAATTAGGTCATATGACTAATTATGTTTATGTCGTTTCATGTGTATACTCGTGCTCGTGTCATTCTATACTCGTGTCGAGTCTGTGTCGACTCGTGACCGTGTTACGATCGTATAAACTCATAATTGTGTCTTGATCGTGTTGTCTCGTGTTTGTGTCATGGTCCCACGACCCGAGTGATATAATATCTTACTGTGTCATTCCGTACTAATATCGTGTTGAATCGTGTCGGTTCGTGTTGATTCAACTCATTGCTCAACTCTATCTCACACAAATTGATTTTTTATCTCATATAAAAAGTCATGTTTTGAGTCTCTCTAATCTCGGGAAATATAAAACAATCAAGTTATTTCTCTTTAACCTCGGATTAGATTGAAAAACTTCTGAAGGAGAGACATGAAACCTTGTAAACCAAGTAAATTAATGTTATCTAATTAACAGATCAAACGACGAGAATATGTGGAAAAAAAGAACTCTTTAATGATAGTGGCCTCTTTAATAGCCACGATGGGTTTTCAGGCCAGAATATACCCTCCTGGTGGTGTTTGGCAAAACGACACGAATGAGCACACTACGGGATTATACATATTGAATGACAAAACTAAGGATTATTATAAGGTATTTTTGATTTCAAAATACAATTGGATTCACAATATCTCTAAGTGTGATATTCATATTGATAAATGGATTACCCTTTATGAATAAATTACTCATGTGGCTACTGGCTTAACTTACATTGTAACCAAGATCATAGAGTCATTTAAGTTTGATATATAATATTATTTGACCAACTTGTTAAATTAAGTTGATGTTTTATTTTATTATGTACTAATTATCATCAATGATGTTCAATGTAGAGTTGGGCAATGGGTTTGATCAACACGAACCGACACGATTTAACATGATATTAGTACGGACGACACGATACGATATTATCTCACTCGGATCGTGGATGAGACACGACACAAACACGAGACAAGTTTCAGAGTAAAGTAATACATCTAACAACTTATTTTATTTTTAATGTGTAACAATTACAAAATAACAACAAATGTATTAGAGTAAATAAATACATCTAACAACTTATTTTAATATTTTATAAAAATATTTTTTTTATTTAAAAAAAATTAGGAGGACATATATATATATATATATATATATATATATATATATATATATATATATATATATATATATATATATATTTGTATTTTGATTTATAATTAAATTATTTGATAATTGAAGTGAAAAGAAAACATTATTTATTTATTTTTTCTTTAACTCAAGATCAAATTGGTCTAAGCCTGACTTATATGACTTCAATGTATTATTCTCAATTGTTATATTGGTGAGTTTTACAAATCATTGTTCTTTTTGTCATTTGTGTTGTTTTATTTTTTATCATTATCATACATGTCTAAATATTGCTACATCTTTTCCTTGCTTAGAAATATATAGATATAATTAATAGATGGATATAGAACAAGGAAGAGAGAAAAGACTATATGATGTTTGCAAAAAGAAGGCAATGTTGACTCTTTGGATAGGCTAGTCTAGAGTTGAGCAATGTGTTGTATCAATATGAACCGACACGATATTAGTACGGAACAACACAATATAATATTTTCACCCGGGTCGTGGATTGGACACGACACAAGCAGGAGACGACACGATTATGAATTTATACGACACGGACACAATACGAGCACGAGTATACACACGAAACAACTTAAACACAACATGACCTAAGCTACTCAACTTTACATTAACATTTTCTCTAAATATATTAGATTCTTATTCAATTAATAAATTATTTAATTTTATAAATGTAATATATATAATTAAAACTAATTATATATAATTTAATCTCGGGAAATATAAAACAATCAAGTTATTTCTCTTTAACCTGGGATTAGATTGAAAAACTTCTGAAGGAGAGACATGAAACCTTGTAAACCAAGTAAATTAATGTTATCTAATTAACAGGTCAAACGACGAGAATATGTGGAAAAAAAAAAGAACTCTTTAATGGTAGTGGCCTCTTTAATAGCCACGATGGGTTTTCAGGCCAGAATATACCCTCCTGGTGGTGTTTGGCAAAACGACACGAATGAGCACACTACGGGATTATACATATTGAATGACAAAACTAAGGATTATTATAAGGTATTTTTGATTTCAAAATACAATTGGATTCACAATATCTCTAAGTGTGATATTCATATTGATAAGTGGATTACCCTTTATGAATAAATTACTCATGTGGCTACTGGTTTTACTTACATGGTGGCATTGCTTTTCTACTCTAATAAAGACACTTATATTTTATTTCTTCACCCCAAAGGTAACATTGACATGTAAATATTTCGATATTTATAGCGGTTCTTTGGATGGGTTGATGGCCCTTCATTTCCTCGCACACACAATCCGCTTAACTTACATTGTAACCAAGATCATAGAGTCATTTAAGTTTGATATATAATATTATTTGATCAACTTGTTAAGTTAAGTTGATGTTTTATTTTATTATGTACTAATTATCATCAATGATGTTCAATGTAGAGTTGGGCAATGGGTTTGATCAACACGAACCGACACGATTTAACATGATATTAGTACGGACGATACAATATGATATTATCTCACTCGGATCGTGGATGAGACACGACACAAACACGAGACAAGTTTCAGAGTAAAGTAATACATCTAACAACTTATTTTATTTTTAATGTGTAACAATTACAAAATAACAACAAATGTATTAGAGTAAATAAATACATCTAACAACTTATTTTAATATTTTATAAAAATATTTTTTTTATTTAAAAAAAAATAGAAGGACCTATATATATATATATATATATATATATATATTTGTATTTTGATTTATAATTAAATTATTTGATAATTGAAGTGAAAAGAAAACATTATTTATTTATTTTTTTCTTTAACTCAAGATCAAATTGGTCTAAGCCTGACTTATATGACTTCAATGTATTATTCTCAATTGTTATATTGGTGAGTTTTACAAATCATTGTTCTTTTTGTCTTTTGTGTTGTTTTATTTTTTATCATTATCATACATGTCTAAATATTGCTACATCTTTTCCTTGCTTAGAAATATATAAATATAATTAATAGATGGATATAGAACAAGGAAGAGTGAAAAGACTATATGATGTTTGCAAAAAGAAGGCAATGTTGACTCTTTGGATAGGCTAGTCTAGAGTTGAGCAATGTGTTGTATCAATATGAACCGACACGATATTAGTACGGAACAACACAATATAATATTTTCACTCGGGTCGTGGATTGGACACGACACAAGCAGGAGACGACACGATTATGAATTTATACGACACGGACACAATACGAGCACGAGTATACACACGAAACAACTTAAACACAACATGACCTAAGCTACTCAACTTTACATTAACATTTTCTCTAAATATATTAGATTCTTATTCAATTAATAAATTATTTAATTTTATAAATGTAATATATATAATTAAAACTAAACATATTAAATTAAAATATTAACTTAAATAATATAAATTAAAATATAATATAATGAATATGAGTTTCAAGACACGACATGACACGCATGAAAACGAGCACTGATACGAGACGATTAGGTCGAAACTCTAATCGGAAAAACATGAAACATAAATTTAAACACGAGTTACCATGACACAAATAAACTCGTGAACACGAATTAACACGACACAAAATAGTCTGTGGATCATAATTTTTTAGTGAGTCAAGACACAACAGGACACGCATAAGATTGAGACACAACATGACACAATTGAAAGTCTAACACAACTTGTCAAACTCGAATACGACCGTTTATGCTCGATGCACAGCTCTAGGTTAATCCAAGAGAACCCTCTAATACTATATCACTACACCATCCATACTTTTCACAAGATTCCTTTACACTTGACTTATATGTTTAGGAACTTGGAATTCGTTAATTCGATTCTACCTTTCAAGCCTGAGTTGGCTAAGGAGCTCGATTTGCGAAGCTTGACATCTATCCATCTTGCATCAGCCAAAGGTACATAGAAATCGTGAAATCTTTGTTGCAAGTAAACAAAAACATGTGTTTTGCACTTGATTAGAACGGTATGAATCCATTACACTTGGCAACAACAAAGGTTCTCGTTGAGGCTGAAGCGGAGGCAGCTAGGGTCAAACTAGATGGGGGAGATACAATCTTGCATATTTGTGTGGAGAATGACAGGATGGAGGCTTTGAAGATGTTGGTGCAAAGTGTTTGGGATAAAGAGTTTGTGAATTCATTTAATTAATGCTCATGGTAATACTATTCTACATTAATCTTGTGGACTTAATTACATAATAAGAACACACCATTAAAGTTTCACATTTCTAATTTTTTTATTTTAAAAATTTGACAAAAACTTTCAACTTTTATGTTTAATTTAGAATGTCTATTAAGAATTGAATCTGAAAAATTAAAATTAATCATTTCATTTAAGAAACAGATAAGTTTGATCTTATCAACATGAATAAGTGTATAGCTACAGGTATGGATCAATTTTTAAATTTTTTTTTTTTATTTACTGTGTTATAACAAATTATTTTTTTAATATCATCATTTAATTATTTTAAAAATATATATTTTTTAACTAGATTGGATAAATTAGTAAGCCGGCGTCATATTTGTTTGGTTAATATTTACTATCTCATTTAAAAATATTAATATATAAAAAAAATGTTAATTTATAGAACAAATGAGTGGTTTTAAAAATTAAGTTAATATTTTAATTTAGTATGTTTAGTTTTAATTATATATTATATTTATAAAATTAAATAATTTATTAATTAAATGAGAATGTAATAGATTTAGAAAAAAATGTTAATGCAAAGTTGAGTAGCTTAGGTCATATGACTAATTATGTTTATGTCGTTTCGTGTGTATACTCGTGCTCGTGTCATGTCTATACTCGTGTTGAGTCTGTGTCGACTCGTGACCGTGTTACAATCGTATAAACCCATAATCGTGTCGTGATCGTGTTGTCTCGTGTTTGCGTCATGGCCGACCCACGACTCGAGTGATATAATATTATATTGTATCATTCTGTACTAATATCGTGTTGAATCGTGTCGGTTCGTGTTGATTCAACCTATTTCTCAACACTACCTCACACAAATTGATTTTTAATCTCATAGCAAAAGTCATGTTTTGAGTCTCTCTAATCTCGGCGAATAGAAAACAATCAAGTTATTGCTCCTTAACCTCGAATTAGATTGAAAACCTTGTAAACCAAGTGAATTAATGTTATCTAATAAACAAATCAAACGAGAATGTGTTGAAAAAAAGAACTCTTTAATGGTAGTGGTCTCTTTAATAGTCACGATGGGTTTTCAGGCCAGAATATACCCTCCTGGTGGTGTTTGGCAAAACGACACGAATGAGCACACTACGGGATTATCCATATTGAATGACAAAACTAAGGATTATTATAAGGTATTTTTTATTTCGAAATACAATAGGATTCACAATATCTCTAAGTGTGATATTCATATTAATAAGTGGATTACCCTTTATGAATAAATTACTCATGTGGTTACTGGTTTTACTTACATGGTAACATTGCTTTTCTACTCTAATAAAGACACTTATATTTTATTTCTTCACCCTAAAGGGTAACATTGAGATGTAAATATTTCGATATTTATAGAGGTTCTTTGGAAGGGTTGATGGCCCTTCTTTTCCTCGCACACACAATCTGCTTAACTTACATTGTAATTAAGATCATAAAGTCATTTAAGTTTGATATATATCTTTCAAGAAGGGTGTTAATATTATTTGATCAACTTGTTAAATTAAGTTGATGTTTTATTTTATTATGTACTAATTATTATCAATGTTGTTCAATGTAGAGTTGGGCAATGGGTTCGATCAACACGAACCGGCACGATCTAACATGATATTAGTATGGATGACACGATACGATATTATATCACTCGGGTCGTGGATTGGACACGACACAAACACGAGACGACACGATCACAACACGATTATGAATATATATACGATCGTAACACGGTCACGAGTCTATACGGACATGACACGAGTATAAACATGACACGAATATAAACACAACATGAGTACGAGTATACACACGAAACTACATAAACACAATTAGTCACATGACCTAAATACTCAACTTAACATTAACATTTTATCTAAATCTATTTACATTTTCATTTAAATAAATTATTTAATTTTATAAATGTAATATATAATTAAAACTAAACATACTAAATTAAAATATTAACTTAAATAATAAGAATTAAAATAAAATAAATAAATTATATGACTAGAAAGATATCAGTTTTCTAATAATTCTCTCTAATATTAATTTTATTACTTTATTAAATTTTTATAAATTTAAAATTATTTTATAATTTTAATAATTATTAATACATTAAATAATAATTTAATTTTACTAATATAATAATATATATTTATAATTTATACCAACCTTTCTATTAAATTATAATATAATAATATATATTTATAAATATGTCAACTAGAAATTTATTTTAATTTTTACCCACATTTTCCATTTCCTTTCTTAAATTACTCACATCATTTTTCCATTTTTTTCTTCAAATTATCCACATTTACATTAATATCCTCAAACTAACCGTCTTTCTAAATATATTTATGTTCTCAATAAATTGATAAATTATTTAATTTTATAAATTATTATCTAATTTTATTTGAATAATTATTTGTAAGTTAAAAAATATTTTTTAAATAATTGATATTTAAATTATATTTTTAGCTCATTAAATTAATTTAAATTTTTTAAATTAAAATAAATTAATTAATTAATAATTATATTTTATAATTTTTAGTAACAATATATTTAATATATATATATATATATATAAATAATTAATATGAGTTTTTAAGACACGACATGATACACATGAAAACGGGCATCGACACGAAATAATTAGTTCAAAACTCTAATCAAAATAATACGAAATGCGAATTTAAATCCGAGTTAGCACAACACGAATTAACACAACACGAAAGAGCACGTGGATCTTAATATTTTGAGTGGGTCAAGACACGACACAACACGCATAAGATTGAGACACGACACGACACAATTGAAAGTCTAATACAATTTATCCGAGTCGAATACGGTCATTTATGGATGATATCCCGCTCTAGTCGAATGTTACATAAAAACAAATTATTATGTTTGAGAGTGAGCAAGACATATTTATACTCTTGTTTATTTAGTATAAATAAATTTATTGTTATGTAGTGTATATTTATGAGTATAATTTGTTTCTTTTGGGAACCCTCAAACTTCATGAAAGGAGCATTGACAATCTTGTTTGGAATATATATATATATATATATATATATATATATATATATATATATATATATATATATATATATTACCAAAGAAAATAAATACACATCTAATTATGAATATCTATTAATTTTATATAATATATAAAATTTGAATTAAAAGATTTATAAATCTATTTTTTTTTTAAAACGGCTTAATATGGAAAATCTGTTTCACCCAAATTATGTTTTAATTGATATCTTTGTCTTTGAATATAAATTTTATTTTTTAAATTATCATAATAATATAATTATAAAGTTTCATTTTTTTTAGGAACCTTAGACTTTTAATTTGAAACAAAAAAAAATCATATTTTAAATATTTTTTCAAAAATATTTTTTTTATTCAAAAGTGTTATATATTTATATTATTAAAATACGAATAAGGACTATGAATTAAATTGAGATGATATAATTTATTAGAGTTCATTAACTATAGTTTAGTTAATTGTATTTTAAAAAAAATATAAGATCATCACCGTTAAGAAGTAAATGACAATAGATAACACACAATATATATAAAAAATAGTCTAGAGATTAGACGTTTACAAAAATATTCATAAAGATAAAAAAAAAAATAATCCTAATAACAATAAGAATATATTTCAAGATAACATATTTAGATATTTAATATTTTTATACTATCTATCCAAAAAAAAATTATATTTTATGTAACTAATGTTCATAACAAACTTAACTAGAAACATATTTTGAAAATATTTTTAAAAAACAAATGAAAAATCTTAATAATATTGTATTTATTTGAAAACACTTCTGTATATATATTTAGAAGCGTTTTCAAATAGATACAACATTATTAAAAAAATTCATTTATTTTTTAAAAAATCATCTATAATTAATTCGAATAATATGTCAATCAATCGGTGGATGGATGGTTGATTATTCAAATCTGATTGTCTTAATTATTATTTTTCAAATTAAGCTTATTCCTTTTCTTAGTAGTAATTGAGATAATTATCATTTTTTTTTCATTTTCTAAATAAATTTATTCTAATTTATCTTTGAATTAGAGTCTATCTTCATGTTTTTACAAGTTTTTTACCATTTTTACTAAATAATTAAATGATTAGTTATAATTTGACATAAAAACATATTTGTTAGGTTGTTTATTAATTGTCAATTTTGATAATTTTTATTCTCGCATGAAATATTTGATAAAAAATCATTTTAGACACTGTTCAATCAGTTTGTTCGATTTATATTTCTCATAGTTCGAGATATTATGAGTCATCTAAAAAAATATGAGATTATTATATTATTTAACTTCAATATTCTTATTTAATTTTTTTATTTTTTTTTTATAAATTAATTTGAATTATGTAATTCTTTATTTAAATTAATAATAACTAATTATTTAAAAAAGAATCATCTTTATAAGAAATTAAGTACTCCAAAAAAAAAACATGCTTCATTCTCTTATATATATATATACACATGATGATGTCTTCAATCTAGCTAGCTAGAGCTAGATCATTGAGGTTTAAAGAAATGAACTTCAATTCCATCAGTAACAATAGTCCATATAGCTCCAAAAACCACAAGAAAACTAAGAATTATTCCTAACCCACCCAAACCCCAATTAATAACCCACATCAAACTATACCTATCAGGTTTCTTAATCATAACCCACATCAAACATGGATAAGCCATTGTAACTGGCAATGCTAAACCACCTATCAATCCAGCCAAGCTCTGAAGAAAAGGAAGCGCAATCGAGACAAAGAAAGCTAACCCAGCGAAGAAGAATCGAAACCCTGATCGAATCCACCATGGACAGGGCTTGTGAATGCTGATAGTGTATTTGGATTCTAACTTGTCAAAAACCGGCATGGCATAAATTTGGAAAGACATTAAACAGTGAATAACCACTAGAAGACTGGTCAGTCCTAGAATGAACTTTGATGTATCATGTTTATGGTATTTGTGTAAGGCTGTTAACATCCCTCCTTGTGATGGTATCTGCAATTTCATTTCAAAAACTTATATAAGAGATCAAAGATTACGGGTTCTCCTCTAAATAATTCGCAAATAGTAATGATTACCAGTTCCCCATATGCCCAATAGCCTCCAATTGCAAGTGGAAATAAACAGAAAGCAATAATCAAATAAGAGAATTTCACTCCTTTCCACATTGATACACGAGATGGGTTTTTCAAACTAGACGGCATTGTACCCTGCAATGAATTGAATATGAATATGAATATGAATCTGAATTGGGTTTTGGATTTCAAGAATAGAAATTGTAAATACCTGAATTTCAAGAACAAGATTGTGACCTCTGAAAGCGAAAGCAATAATTCCCAATGCATTCAACACATCTCGAAGCCTGGCAACATTTGAAGTATTATCCGGCAGACCGTAGGAAACTCCGGCGATTCGTTGTTTGGAAATAGAGAGAACCCATATGAGAGTACAGTAAGTGACGGCGGAGATTGCTCCGATGAGAGAAACTCCGGCGATTGAGTTGAGATTGGGGAGTTGAGCCAATAAGGCGGCGGCGACGGTGAAGACGACGTACCACTCGAGGGTGGAGAGACGGTGGAGATTTTGGCAGGAGGAAGAGGTGGAGGAGGAAGAGGTGTCGCAAACGACGTCGTATAAGATCTTAGTGGTTCCACCTCCTATCATTATTAGGGCTACACAGGCTCCTCCTGATAGATACATGGTCGGTAACAGAGCCAGTAATTTCCCTCTTTTTTCACCTAATTAATAATATAATATAATATACCCCATTAATTAACTTTCATATATTTTAATTTATAACTTATAGCAGTCAAACACAATAATTAATTTCTTTTATGAGATATTAATTATCAATACTTGAAAAAAAAAATGAAGGGTAAAACACATGCAAGAACTCATAATATATTATGAATGATAATAACATACATTATTAGTGATATATATATAACAAAAGAATATTTATTTGATTGTTATTTGAGGTCCAACTTTTTTTATCAATTGGGATTTGAAGTTTAAATTACGGGTTATAATTATCAAAATTTTATTCAGGTGAGTTTCTCAAACTAATGAATTTGTTGGGTTAGTGGGTTGTAACGATTGAAGAACTTGTTCTAAGATATTAAAATGTTACATGTTCGATTCTCACTTAATGTTTCTATCATATTAATTCTTCTTAATGAACTTTGTTTTTTTACTTTAGAATTTTATTTTTCTTTCTTAACTAATTTATAATATTTGTAAAAACATATATATATCAACCTTATTTTATCTTTTTTTATTTATTCTCACATATGACGCATTTTTTAAAACATTCAAACTAAATTCGATAGATTGAAACACGTATATCTCAAAAAAAATATACTTACTTTAAAACATAAATACGTCAAAATTGATAAATTATACACAAATTTATGTCGTTTTAAAATTTTATAGAAAATAAATATCAAATATATCTATATTCAAATTTTTTCAAATATTTTTTTAGAACATACAAATCAACTTAACAAACTAAAATTGGTAGATCTCGAAAAAATACTCACAAAAATTAATACATCCAAAACGTATATAATTATTATTTTATTTATAAACGTGTCGAATTAATTAGGAAAGCGAAATTATATGTTATAATAACAAAACGCGTTTTGTCCCTTTAGAAAAATATTTTAAATTATTAAAATTTTGATAATTGGAATTTCGTGGGCTCATAATTCATATAACAATTTGGTATTGAATATAGATGATATTTGAAAACATACGAGTCTAACTGTTTGAAAGAAGTTAAACAATCTCATAACTCGATTATAAAATGCAAGAATGTGTTAGGATTTTTAATTATGGCCGAGCCTTTCAAGTTCTTTAATTCAAGAAACGGGTTCTTGATGCTGGAATTCAACACTCTAGCGCAGCGGATATAGAATTAGAGGAGAATTCGAGGTTAAGGAGAGAAGAGCCGAGGGGGAGGAGAGAAATACCACTAGATCACACCTAGCGGTCCAAGAAGGCGGAGGAGGGCCGAGAGATAACTTAAACACCAAGTTCCAAAATATTCAATTCATAGCCCCAAAAAGTGGGGTGGGCATCACCATTTAAAGAGGCTGATTTACCCAAGAGTATTCGGTTACAACAAACTTCCAACATAACAGAATTCGGTTTCAAAGAAAGATAAAAGAGAAAGTAAACAAAACAGAATTATTCCATAAAAAACATAAACGGGCCCATATGCACACTTGGGCCGAGAGATAGATGCATGAAATATTTTAGGACCGAGGTTTTTGATGAGCCGCACGTAACATAATCCCCCCCTTCGAGATTCGTCGCCCTCGACGAAAAGAACGTGGACTGGTCAGCCTCTAATATGCATCTTCAACTTCAAAACTATTGCTTCGGTCGGGCTTCGGCACATTCAGCAAAAGTCGCAGCATAAGACCGTATTTTCACAAAAAACATTCGGCAGAATCGCTTCAGTAGTGGAACTGGCCGGGTCCTTGCGGTCCTTCGCGCTGCTGGGTCGCTTGCCACTCCGCCCCTGTCTAGAATTTCTGTGCACCCAAGGTCGAGTTTTTCAGTGTTTAGAGCTGGCCTTGGTTGCTGCAATGTCCCCAGCGCCTGGTGCAAAAATAATTTCTTACAACTTCGATTAAACTCCATACTTGGCTCAAAAATCCATGCCAAGTCTTTTTCCCGAACCAGCATAACAGCAGCATCAAATGAGCCATAGCTTCTAATTAGATCATTAGGAATATCTTCCAAAGTCATTGCAGCTAGTGAAACAGTTTGGCCTTCGGTCTTACTCTTTACTTGCATTTTGGCAGCAACATTATATTCATCTAAGGTCTTTTCCAGCTGGTTTCCATGCATCAAACTGGCCTGCGACCGAGGAATCCCTTTAAGGACCGTGGTTCTATCTTGCTTATCATAAGATAGGGTCAGCTTTTCAAAGTCCCAAGAAGACGGGCCTAGAGTAATCAGCCATTCAATTCCCAGCACAATATCATATCCGTCCATGGAAATTACCTTCATTTCTGTTTGGTATTCATTGCCTTCCATCGACCATTTCAAGTCCTTGCAAACACTAGAACATAAAACATTAGATCCATCAACCACTCTAACCGATTGTACCTGGGTTGCTATGCTTTTGTGGTCTATTTTCTCCAAAATCCTGCTATTGATAAAATTATGGGTGCTGCCTGTGTCGATCAAGATCACCACCGGCAGGTTCCCAATTTTGCCAAGAATCTGGAGCGTTTGGAAGGCTTTAGACCCGGTCAGGGCATGTAAGGATATGGCTGGTTCATCCCTTGAGCCGAGCAATGAAGGAAAATCATCCAAAACAGGTTCTTGGTCAGGTTCTTGATCTTCTTGATTGGCCGAAACCATGAATAACTTGGATTTACACCTATGGTTTGGTTGCCATTTTTCATTGCAAGAATAGCATAGACCCTTCTTTCGCTTTTCATCCATTGAGGCTGAGTCTAATTGCTTAACATGGCCCTGGTTTGCATTGGAAGAGGACCCATACGATGAATTCTTGAAGTCAGTATTGGTGCTCGGCCCGGCTGTGTTGGTATTGGATGGCGTGGGCAGCAATGATGCTTCAGCGCTGTACAAGTTACCACTGCTCATTAAGGACCGATATGTTGCTTCTTGGACTTTAGCCATGGCCATTGCTTCGTTTAAAGAATCTGGAAATCGCAGCCTAATGCAGTTTGCAATTTCTTCCCTTAGACCGGACAAATAACAATCAATGACGTAGTCCCTTGGCATATGTAATAACTTTTGAGAGATCGACATGTACCGGAGATTATATTCTTGAACCGACCCAACCTGTTTTAAGTTCATTAGCTGTCTCATTGGTGTATCATGTATAGATGGCCCGAATTGAGTCATAAGGTCTCTCTTGAACACGGCCCAAGATAGGGCCTCCATATGATTTCGGTTTTGAAGATATGACCCGTACCACATTCTTGCTTCTCCAGAAAAATGAATGGGGGCGATTTCTAATTTCGTGGCATCCTTAGTTTTGTCCACTCTGAAAAATTGCTCGGCAGAAATTAGCCAGCCTTCGACATCCGACCCATCAAACCGAGGAAAATCGACCTTGGTTAGCCGAGTAGGAGGAGCATAGTGTTGGTCGCGGTTCTGGCCAGGGTGCGGGGGCCTAAATGATGAAGGACCGTGGCAAGAATTATCTTCATAGGGTCTGTGGCGGGGTTCTTGCACGTTTCCAGATGCCCCGCTCTCAAGGGCCGCCATTCTTTCTTCGGCCACATCAAATCTATGGTCTATGGCAGCTTGCATTGCTGCTGTTTGCTGGGACAAGTTTTCAATCAGGGTCTTGAGCGCATCCATTTCCGATTGCTGGCGAGTTTCTACCATGTTGAGAATCGGTCAGCTCTGATACCAAGATGTTAGGATTTTTAATTATGGCCGAGCCTTTCAAGTTCTTTAATTCAAGAAACGGGTTCTTGATGCTGGAATTCAACACTCTAGCGCAGCGGATATAGAATTAGAGGAGAATTCGAGGTTAAGGAGAGAAGAGCCGAGGGGGAGGAGAGAAATACCACTAGATCACACCTAGCGGTCCAAGAAGGCGGAGGAGGGCCGAGAGATAACTTAAACACCAAGTTCCAAAATATTCAATTCATAGCCCCAAAAAGTGGGGTGGGCATCACCATTTAAAGAGGCTGATTTACCCAAGAGTATTCGGTTACAACAAACTTCCAACATAACAGAATTCGGTTTCAAAGAAAGATAAAAGAGAAAGTAAACAAAACAGAATTATTCCATAAAAAACATAAACGGGCCCATATGCACACTTGGGCCGAGAGATAGATGCATGAAATATTTTAGGACCGAGGTTTTTGATGAGCCGCACGTAACAGAATGTTATTAAAATTATGAGAGGTTACTAACCGAAAGCTGCCATGGCAAGCTGAAGATACCGACTGAATCGAACACCATTAACCGCCTCATGAAGCTCAATCAATAACCATAATGTATACATTTGCCATACAAACGCCAAACAAAGACTCAATATACCCCATGTCCTGCACCACCCACCAAAAATTCAGTTCCATTTCAATATTATGATTATTCTATAGTACTATGAAAACTCACTTAGTATAACTAAGTGGTAGACCGTAAAAACTAAGATTCTCAAACTTTTGTCTTTGAGTTTCTAAAAATATTACAAACACAAAATAAATTACCAGCCAAGCGCGGTGAAAGCCAAGGGAAGAACGAGAGCCTGAAATCCGATACCGGAGCTAAGAGTATGAAAAGCTGCATAATAAGCGTTCCCATTTCTTGACTCGGTAATTGGTAGCCATGCTTCATGCGGGTGGAGCTTCGTTAGCTGCCCCACTTCTTCCAAGTACACCCTCATGCTCCTCACCGCCTTCAAAACCGGGGTGGTAACCGCCCTGAAGGAACCGTTTGGAGTTTCCGACACAGATTGTATTCCACCAAATGAAGATCGACCTGAAACAGACAACAATTGTGGCAGCTTATCATCTTTTGGGGTTTCTATGACGGCGGCAATGTCTGTTGTTGGATTATCAGTACTCGTCATTTGCACTATATGATCTTCCATGATTGAAAAATTTAGTTGTGAGAGTTTAATTTGACTTGAGAATATATTTATAGGATGGGAGCTAGAGATCTGGAATGGAAGGATACTGAAAATTGGAATAATTATATAATAATTTGTTTGGTGGGTAATAGTGCAACCATATAATCATTGTAGTTAAATAATATAATAAAAAATTCATATAAATTTGTTATTAATCATAAATTAAAGTGTCATATAACTTTTCATGATTGTGCTTCTCTTTTATTTATTTATTTTTTCATTTATTAGTGGTGAGATATATAGTTCCTTCAATCAAACAAAAGCTTTTTTTAACTTTTTGTAGAATCTTTTGTTTTATAGTTTGGATCTGAAACATTAAATTT
The DNA here is from genome assembly GCF_907164915.1 of Impatiens glandulifera. Lineage (NCBI taxonomy): Eukaryota > Viridiplantae > Streptophyta > Magnoliopsida > Ericales > Balsaminaceae > Impatiens > Impatiens glandulifera. The sequence goes on from NC_061864.1 coordinate 65,316,169, forward strand.
TTTGTGACTTCATTATCTAATGAATGGATGAATCGAATATTCAATCTCGGCCACTTAATAAATATCATAGAATATTCAATCTCGGCCACTTAATAATTATCATAAATAATTATATAATTGTCGGTCCAAAGTGTAACATTAATTTGACAAAAAGAAATAATATAGTCAAGTAAGATAGGAGTTCTTATATTATTAATATTGTTATTATGGCAATTACACCAATTTAATTAGCATGTGATAATACAGGCAGATATATGTCACTGCAAACATCATGTCCCATTGAGAAACTAGGTAGGGCTATAGAATAGCACTACATATGATTATAAATGTTATTGAATCTAATTTTATCTTAAACCTAACAAAAATAATTTGCTTTTGGAAAGTTATAATTGACATTCCACTAAGAGAGTGAACATTTATTTGTATAGGTAGGGATAATTGATATTATTATTAGAAGGGGAGAAAATTATCGTTAGAAGGGGAGAAAATTATAAATATTATCGTTAGATCGAAAATGTCGATTTTTGCAAAATATCGATTTTTGGATAAATTGAAAAAAAATGTTAAGTTTAATACCAATATCGATACCGAAATTATTGGTACGATAAATTAGATATCAAATTTTCAAAATTTCGATATATTATTTTATACCAAATAATATTTATAAATTAAAAATGTATATAAAAGTTATAAAGAAATAAATAATGATTAATAAAATTATAAATATTTGTACTTTAATTTTTATTTCAAAAATTAGATTCTTGCATTTATTATTGTTTTGTGTTAAAGATATAATACTGCTACTCTATACCACCGAAATTAAGTTATACAAAAATCAGGTATACTGAATTCAAATTATGGGAAATTATTGATTTTTTTATATCAAAATTTTGATAAAAGTATAAGTTACGAATAAAATAATTAATATATAACTAATACACCTTAATAATTATGACGTTTTTTAATGATAGTTTTGGAAATTCCATATAATTATGATTCATATATTAAGAACTTTGTGTTGGTTAATTTTTATTTATTTTTATTTTATTTTTTAATGTTTCAATTTTGTTAATCATTTTCATTTTTCATAATATATAAAATATTTTAAAATTATATATATATATATATTTACGCAAACACTTATCACTAAAACAATCATTATTTTAATAAAGTTAAGGTTTTTCAATGGATAATTACATTGCAGATATATTCTTTAAAACCTCGGTTTGAGACTTTTTTTCTATTATAAAAATGATGAACTATTATTATTTAAATGATATTTATAAATAAAATATTTATGTCATTAATTTAATAATCAAATTTTAGAAAATTAAGAATTATTACAACGAAATCTTTAAAATTTCAACTCACACACTAAGAAACTTAAATTTGACAATTCTATCCTTTAATAATATATATTGTATTAGTGTACAATTTGTCAATAAATAAATAACTAGTTACAGAGAAAATTGTGAAATTAAAAGAAATGATTTTTTTTTTCCATTTGTAATCTTCCTTCTCAAAACACAATCTCAACAATTTGCCTCAATAATATTATATTTAATTTATTATCTTTTTTTACTTAAAAACTATAATATATATTTTTAATATATAAATATATATTGACAAATTAATAAATAATAAAAAGAGAAATTATTAATGAAGAAAAAAAGAAATATTTTTTTTTAATTTTATTCTTTAGTTATCAAGTCTCTTCACCCTCCACGTTATTTCAATAAAATCTCATTTTCAAATCCAACACATCAAATAAAACAAATACTTTTAAGTAGTGGAGGCGTGGAATAATAGCACATAAAATGTTTTCATATAATTGTACGTTGTTTGAGTGCGTAGGGACATATATGCAATTGCAAACACATAAATTTGCTGATTTTATTAATTAAATATTTATATCTTAAATTAGTATTTTATTATGTTTATAATTATCATTCTAGTTCAATTTTAAAAATTATTAAAATTAAGAGTGAAAATGATTTTATTTGTATTTAATAACAATAACAAAACACAAATTTTATGATTATAAAATAGGTTGGTTCATTGCATGTGATGGCTCATTGCATGTGATGACATAAAGAATGATGTCACAAAAGCCTTTCTTAAATTTTATTTTTTAAATAGTGTGTAATAATGAGAACATCATGACTTATTTTAGATATGACTATCTACAATATAATTTAATTTTTTATTTAAATTTCAGATAGAAAAAATCTTTAGTTTTGTTGTGTATTGTCTCTTTATTTTATTTTTTTGTTTATTTACTTTAAGATAACCTCAACTTAAAGTGATATAGATGAATATATTTATATTTTTGTATTTTATTACTATGGATGTAATTAACTTTTTATGAAAATGAATCTCATTTATTTAGAAGTTTCCTTTAAATAAAAGTTATGATATAAATTAAAGTTGAATTATTGAGTTATAGCATTAGTTTATTAAAATGTACACCCAAAGTTGTTCATGACCTATATATGATGACATCAAGAATGATGTTACTTTTATTTTTTTTACTAATTGTCATCAATGATGTATGCTAATGGGTGGGTGTCTAAAAAATCTTGTTTATAGATTTCATTTATTTACAAAATTGTATAATTTTAGTTTTAAGCTTAATTTAATCATATTCTGGAATTGACCTCCCATGTCTAAGTTAAGAAATTGAAATCTCTCACATCATAAAATAACATAAAATTTGACCTTATTATAATTGATTTTTGTGATTTGCTAGCTAAAATAAACAAGTCATCTTTTATAGAAATATTCTTAGAAGGACAATCAAATTTGAAAGCTTGTCCTCTATTGATGACATTTATAAAGTAGAAATTGAGGTAAGTATACAAATAATTATCAATTTGATTACTTGGTAAGTGTTTTTTATTCATTCATTTTGATGGAAGGATATAAAACAAAACAACTTTTTTTTAAATACTAAGCAAGTCTTAAAAGACTAGAAATGAATTTAAACAAAAGATTATATATAACTTAAAATGAAAAAAAAAAATTACTAACACAACAAAAACTAAAACAAATTAAAAGGGAGAAGGAGAACCTATTTATTTTAGAAGACTCAAAATTTGTTTGGATTGTATTTGGTTATATATGTAATAAGTTTTTTTTTAAATGAAATTTTGAACAATTAAGTTATTTAATATATTAAAATTTCAATTTTTTTAAAGTGAGTCTTTTTCATTCAGTCCATAGATCTTTCTTTAAAAGCTTTATCTAATGTCTGCAGTTTAGAAAATTCTTTTCAATTAGTGTCTCAAGAACAATGCCAAACGTTTGACGAACATTTACTGATATATGCTCGATACAGATCGAGGATTTGATCGGTTTTTCTACTTAGTTCTAACAGTTAGAGTTAACTAATACTTAAGAAAACAATCGAAACACGATTACACAGCAGATCAAGCGATCGAGGTGACATTACTATATATGCTAAATGATTAATCATAATTATTAATTCAATATGAGTAATGAATTGGACCTTGATATTAGGCCGTGCCTTGGCTTTCTGGATAGCCTATAACTTTGTCTTTGCCTTTCTAGACAGCCTATAATTTGGAGCGTATTTTGTCTTTTTTTTTATTCGGTTGCTTGGACAACGAACTTTCCCGAGCTCTCGTGATCGATTAGTTAGAGTCATGGAAAAGTATAATAGATTAAGTTGATGTTTTATTTCACTATGTATTATCAATGTTACTGTCCAAGGAGAAGAAAATCGTAATAATATTATGTAGTTAAATATAAATTGAATATACACTCTATAACAATAACTTATTATATCAAACACAATAATTTGTTTTGTGACATTGGATAGTAACATTGATAATACATAGTGAAATAAAACATCAACTTAATCTATCAAGTAATTGATCAAATAATTTGAACACTCTTCATATATAGTAAGATGATGAAAGATATATATCAAACTTGAATGACTCTATGATCACTCATCTTCTTGTTTTTATTCCCAACTGTTGGTCTCCTCGACATAATAATATAAATTAAGCGAATTGTGTGCGCGACGAAAAGAAGGACCATCAACCCCATCCAAGCAGTTACAGCATAAAATAGAATATCTCCACCCTTAGTGTCAGTGTCATTAAGTATATCTTTGCCTTTATTACTGGTGGAGAAAAACAATGCCACCATGTAAGTAAAACCAGTGGCAGTGATTGCCACCCATAAGATCATCATGAGTAGCCACATGATCAATTTATTCCGAAAGGGTAATCCACTTATCGACATGAATATCACACTCACAGATGATGTGAATCCTATTGTATTCGATATTAAAAATATCATATAGCTATCCTTGTTTTTGTCTTTCAGTACAGATAATCCCGCAGTGTGCCCATCATTGTCCTCTTGCCAAACACCGCCAGGAGGGTATATTCCAGCTTGGAAACCCATTGTGGCAATTAGAGAGGCAACCACCATTAAAGATTCTTTTTTTCTTTTCACCCATTCTCGTTTTATCTCTTTATCAGACAACATTAATTCACTTGGTATACCAGGATTCATGTCTTTCTTTCTTAAGCTTGTCGATTTAATCGAAAACTGAGAATTATGGGAACCAATAACTTGATTGTTTTCTACTCCCCGAGATTGGAGAGACTCGAAAATGCTCATGTCTTTGACATGTCTTCTACTATGAGATAAAATATCAATTGGTGTGAGGCCCAAGGAGTTTTGTGTGGTAACCTCTATATTGGTGTTACCAACCAAAAATCTTACAATCTGCATATCATATGACAAAATATTGTCATAAAAGGATTCATTGTTAAATATAATTATTACTATTTTGAAGAAGAATTTTATGAATCAAATTGATTGATCTTACTTTATTAATGTAGTTTTTAATCAATGTAACTACATTTTTTTTATTCTTATTATTTTTTAAATATTTTAAATATAATAAAATATAACGAATTATTTAATACACAAAATATGAAAATAAGAACAAAAAGACATCTATCTTTCAATAAATTATATATGTGATTAACTTCATATGAAATTCATTGACTTTTTCTTCTTTGATTATTTAGATAGAAACTATCCTAAATAATCAATTTCTTTTTATTATAATTTTATTTAAAAGGTCAATAATATATAAAATATAAAAAGTTGTAGGTAAAAAAAAACATTACAAATCTTATTGAATTGGCCAATTATCTTTACCGTTTTTGACAAGGATTAATTTTAATTTCTCAGTTGTTCAATTCTTAATAAAAAAATATCCAAAACTAAAGTTAAAGTTTGCTAATTTTTTTAAAGTGAAAACTTGAATGGTTTGTTCTTATTAATGTAATTAAGTCCACAAGTTTGTCCTTATTATGTAATAAAGTCCACCGAATTGAATAATGATTTTCAAAATGAATAGATGAAATTGCATTAATATCCTACCTCAAGTTGCTTATTAGCCACAGCCAAATGTAGAATAGTATTACCATGAGCATCAAATGAATTCAAAAACTCTTTATCCCCAACCCTTTGCACCAACATTTCCAAAGCCTCCATCTTGTTATTCTCCACACAAATATGCAAGATTGTGTCTCCCTCATCTAGTTTGACCCTAGCTGCCTCCGGTTCAGCCTCAACGAGCTTTCTTAAAACATTGACACGACCCTTTGTTGCTGCCAAGTGTAATGGATTCATCCCGTTCTGATCAAGTGCAAAACACATGTTTTTGTTTACTTGTAGCAAAGATTTCACGATTTCTATGTACCCTTTGGCTGATGCAAGATGGAGAGGTGTCAAGCTTCGCGAATCGAGCTCCTTAGCCAACTCAGGCTTGAGAGCTAGAATCGATTTGACAAAGTCCAAGTGCCCAAACATAGAAGCCAAGTGTAAAGGGGTTTCGTGAAAAGTATAGATGGTGTAAGGATCTAGTATGAGAGGGTCCTCTTGGATTAGCCTATTCAAAGAGGCAACATTGCCTTCCTTTGCAGCATCAAATAGTCTTTGATCTTTTCCTTGTTTTATCTCCATCTATGAATATTGAATTATATCTATATATCTCTCTAAACAAGGAAAAGATGGAGCAATATTTATAAGAAGAATGATAAACAATAAAACAACATAACAAACAAAGGCCAAATTGGGAATAATAGTTTTAAATGTTGTATACGTAGCAATTACTAATTAAAGTTAGATTTCAACCCTTAAATTATTCCATTTATAAATGAAAATACTAAAATATATCTCATTTTCACTTTTCTTTTTTTTAGTTTAAAGATATTTTAAAAAGAATAACTTGAAAGAACTTGTAGAAAAAAAATTAAATTTATTTTAGTTCAAAAATATATACTTATATCATTTTTATTTTTAATCGTTTTAAATTTATGGCGGTCAACCCACAATTCGACCCACAATTCGATCCAAGTATTCGTATACTTTCATATATATATATATATATATATCCAAATTAACCATAGTTCTCGACCCAATCGTCCAGACACTTTGAAATTAAGCTTAATATATTGATTTTTACTGGTTAATATTTTGATTTTTATTTACTTTTATTTTATTTTTTTAATGTTTCAGATTTGTTGACCATTGTCATTATTCTTTTATTTTATTTTTTTAATGTTTCAGATTTGTTGACCATTGTCATTATTCATAATATATCAAATATTTTAAAAAGACATATTTACGCACACTTATCACTCTACTTAAAACTACTTAAAAGCAAACATTATTTTGATAAAGTTTAAGCTTTTTAGGCTTTTCAATGAATACATTAAATTGCACATTTTAGTGTGAAAGTTATAAGTAACATTTATAAATAAAATATTAATATAATTCATTTGACAAATAAATTTTAGAAAAGAATTATTACAACAAAAATCTTTAAAACTCCAATTGACACACTAAAAAATTTCAATAAGAAATTTCAGTTTGACAATTTGATCCTTTATAATATATATATATATATATATATATATATATATATATATATATATATATATATATATATATATATATATATATATATATATTTATTGGGTTAGTGTAGAATTTGTCTTTACAGAAATATATAGTTATAAATAAAATTTTGAAATTAAAAGAAATGAATTTTTTTTTCAGTTTCAATCTTCCTTCTTAACACACAATCTCAACAAATTATTTCACTAATATTTTATTTGATTTATTTATTATCTTTGATTATTTGATTAATGAGATCATTTTCCCTATTATTACTCTAATATATATATATATAAGTTAACTAAAAGAATATATAAATATATATTGACAAATTAGTAGGACAAAGAAAAATTATTAAGTCTCCTCACCATCCACATTATTTCAATATATATCATTTTCAAATCCAACTCATCATATTAGTAGTGGAGGAGTGCAATAATAGCAAATAAAATGTTTTGATATAATTGTTGTTTGAGTGCGTAGGGACATATGAAATTGCAAACACACAAATTTGTTGATTTTTTTAATTAAATATTTATATCTTAAATTAGTATTTTATTATTATCATTCTAATTCACTTTTAAAAATTATTAAAATTAAGAGTGCAAATGATTTTATTTGTATTTCATATCAATAACAAAATACAAATTTTATAATTATAAAATAGGTTTGGAATACACTCGTGTCTCATTGCATGATTAATTCGCTGTTACCACTACAAGTAGGTATCTCACTCATGAAGTAACATATGTACATTAGTGAAATATTATTTCTCTTATTTGTTAATTTTTTTTTTTTACATATGGCGTTCTTTTAGTGAATATAAACACTACATATACGAGTAACATCGAACTAACCCATGCGATGATGTCAAAAATATGTAACAATAGCCTATCTTAAATTTTATTTTTTAATTAATAGTGTGTAATAATGAGAACATCATGACATATTTTAGTGATGAGTATCTACTATATAATTTTAATTTTATCTATTTAAATTTCAAATAAATAAAAAAACATTTAGGCCTTGTTTGATTCAACATTTAAACGTTACGTTTGGACGTTTGCACAATAAGTTGCTACAGTAATTCTGCGTAATAAATTCACGCAAAAAATTATAATCACATCTTATGGTTAAACTCAATTTTCTATTTACTTTCATCTTCAACATTTAAGTTTATAATATAAGTGTTTTTCTTTCTCAACATCTTTAAATATTTTTTTTATTCATTCTTCTTTATCTATTTTATTCATTTTTTATTATTTTATTCATTCTCTTTCATCTATTTAATCTATTACTAATTATTTTATTTATTCTCTCATCTATTTCTAATTTCTAATACTTTTATATATTTATATAAAATTATTCTAATAATAAAACATACATTTAAATTTATTTTTATTTATTATTTATAATATAAGTATCTTAATATATAAAATAATTAAATAAAATATGAAATATAAATACACACTTTTTAAAATTTATAATTATAATTTTAAAAATCAATCTAGTTTTAATTAATTATTTAAAAGTATCTATTATAATATACAATTGAAATAAATCAAGCTTAACCGAAATAAATGATGATAGGAAGAGGGTGAAAGTGTCCAAAAATAAATTGATAATAGAAAGATTGAGTTAGATGGAAGAGAGTATGAAAAGGTGAAAAAATATATAATAATAATAAATTACTTTTCTTATGGATTATAATCAACTTATATGACACTATAATAATAAAAATGGAAATGAAAATGAAAATAAAGAAAAAGTAGATTTTCAAATAAGAATATTATTAGATATTTATATATATTTTATATCATATTTATATTAAATATATTTATAAAATTTAATATATTCATATTATTTATTCTAAAATATATTATTTTTTAATTTAACTTATTTATTAATATTTAAAATTATATATTAACAAAATTTTATAAAAATTAGTATATTAATATAATTTATTTTCAAATATATTATTTTTTAATTTAAATCATTTATTAATATTTAAAATTAAATTAATAAATATATATAACATTATATATAATATTAATTATTAAATAATATTATAAATATAAAAAATAAATAATCTGAATGTATAAGCTGAATAAACATATCTAAACTTAACGATTAAATAAGTTGGGATAATATCAAACGTACTTGCAATAATATCAAACGTACTTGCGAATAAGCTTAATAAGATCGCGTCAATAAGTTGAGATTAATTAGCCCTTAGTTTAGTCGTGTATTGTCTCTTTATTTCTTAATTTCTTATTTTAAGATAACCTCACTTAAAGTGATTATAGATGATTATATTTATAATTTGTATTTTATTACTATAGATGTAAATAAACTTTTTTATAAAAATAAAAAATCTCATATATATAATACTTAATTTTCAAAGTATTCGGATTGTCGGGTCGAGAGTTGTGGTTAATTTGGATATATATGTGAGAGTAAATGGATACTTTGGCCGAATTGTGGGTTGACCCGCCCATAAACTTAAAACGGTTAAAAATAAAATTAAAAATGTTATAGGTATGTTTCGAACTCGCAACCTAACAAAATAAGTACAAACATTTAACTATTTAGGCTAATACTTATATTTTTGATGCCTTCGAACACGATTCACACTCCTTGGCGGTTAGTTGGAAAACAAAGAAGCTAAGCCCGAAAATAGAAGGATGTGACGGGCTGATGTACACAGCCCAGCAGCAGGCCTATTAAGGCAAGCGAAAAAAAAGCATTTATTGTTTCAATTAATGCCCCTGTTAAGATAAGAGGATTGTAGCGAGTGTAGCCTAGGGCAGTCAAGGGCTGATTCAGTTAATGTCCAACGAATTAGTCCCCAATTTCGACTTGTTGTCCGCCTACAATCGTGCAAAAAGAGTAAGTTTCCCAAGTATGATCATACATTCAGCAAATAAGATTCAGTCCCTCGATTTTACCTTTGATAGAGTTCGTGAAATATTTTCAGTTGACTGCCTTAGACGAATTAGCTCAATCTTCGACTTTCATTCACTACTTCACCTGCGAACGACTACTAGACAGCACGAGCACTCCTACACAAGGGGACTGCTCCCAAGTAAAGACTCAACGGGCTAAGCCACCAAAACCAAGAACCTATTTCCTTTCTTACCGGTAGGACTACTTGAAAAGGCCCCTGAGTTGGCCGGGGAAAATCCTAAGGCAACTCGAGATGACCAAGATATAGCGGAGTTTAGGTGGTATGGTACAAGGCTTGAAGTGTGGGTCTTGGGCAGACGTCCGGAACCTTCTTTTTCTTTCAAGAATGGAGTTAGCCTTTTGTCAAAGATCCTTCAAATTGGAAAGTTTTCTGCGTTCAGTCAATCTACGACGGAGAGAATGGTTCCAATTGTCACAGGTTTGCAACACCAAATTTGATGAACACGGAACGTTTTAACAATATAAGTTTAACTTTTTAACTAACTAATCTCTCTATATATATATAATGATGCTTAATTTTTAAAGTGTCCGGATTATTAAGTATAAACTCTACTTTTTAACTAATTAATTTCTCTATATATAATGATGCTTAATTTTCAAAGTGTCCGGATTACCTACTTTTTAACTAACTATAATATATATATATATATATATATATATATATATATATATATATATATATATATATATATATATATATATAAATAAATAAATGATACTTAATTTTCAATATCCAGATTATTCAATTAAAAAGTTGTGGTTAATTTGGATATATATAAAAGTAGATTAAAAATACTATTACATTTTTATAGTAATTTTTTTTCTCAATATTTATATAATTATTATTAGTAAAAAAAGGACAGCATAATGATTTGTTTCCTTTAAATAAAAGTTATGATATAAAGTTGAATTATTGAGTTAAAGCACACCCAAAGCTGTTCATGACTTATGATGACATCATAAAATTTACTAACTCATAATCTGGAATTGACCAGAATGTCTAAGTTAAGAAATTTCGATCTCTCACATAAAAATTGACTTTATTATAAATGATTTTTGTGATTTGCTAGCTAAAATAAACAAGTCATCTTTTATAGAAATATTCTTAGAAGGACAATCAAATTTGAAAGTTTGTCCTCTATGGATGACATTTATAAAGTAGAAATTGAGGTAAGTACCAATAATTATCAATTTGATTACTTGGTAAGTATTTTTTATTCATTCATTTTAATAAATATATTTGTGATTTTATATAATTAATTGTGTTTATAGTTTCGAGACAGAATCGGGGTGAGATCGTAGTGGGGACACAAATATCATCCTCACCCTATCCCTTGTTAAACCGAGAAAAATCCACCCCAAATACAACAATTCGGTTCGATTACATGTCAACCAATGGGTACGTTATGGTCGGTCGTATAAATCAATGAATCCCTCATTTTAAAAAGAACAGGACCCTTTCAAGGTCTCGTTGCTTCGCTGAATCACTTGAGCCCTGATACATTTTAAGTGTCATGGAGCTATACTACTGAGCTTAAGGATTACAATGTGTACCCGTATACTTGATACTCGCGGGTACCTTATGATCGGGTTCGGGGTCAGGAATGGGAGTGAAAATGATTACCTCATCGATGTTAGAAGTGTGCAAAACCCAAACCCGATACCCAAATTATTAATATTAAAATATACATATATATATTTATTAAAATTTAAAATGACTTTTCAAATTTTATATATCTACCATCATTACAAATTTACAATAAATATATTATTTATATTACTCATAATCTCGTACTCACACTCCACTCTAACATCATTTTAATTTATTTTTCTCATCACTCTTAATCTTCATTTTTTCTTAATAACAAAATATTTTTCTCTCTCTATCTACTCTTCACTTTTTATTTTCAAGTTCAACAATTTTTCAACTTTCTTTTACATTCTCTCTAGTTTTTGTTGAATACGTTATATTTTTCAGCTTTTACATTATAACTATGCAATGAAATCGGGTATAATATTTAGTATATTTAAAAAATAATAAATATAAATTATTGAGTAATAGGATATTCATCTAGCATAGAATACCCAACGAATTAGGGATGTGATACAAATAGAGATACACGATGGATTCAGGGTCAAATATTAAATGAAAATCAAATTCGATGAAGAATACTTCACTACCCAACAGGTAAGCTCTAAGTGAGCATGTAAAATCTCTATTGTCATACATACCTAAATAAGTCATTACAAATATACAATAAATATATTATTTATATTACTCATAGTCTCTTACCTACCCTCCACTCCAACATCATTTTAATTTATTTTCTTCATAACTCTTAATTTCATTTTTTTAATAACAAAATATTTTCTCTCTCTACTCACTCTTTCCTTTTTATTTTTAAGTTCAACAATCTTTTAACTCTTTTTACATTCTCTAGTTTTTGTTTGTTATATTTTTCAACTTTTACATCAATGCAATAAAAATCGAATATAATATTTAGTATATTTAGAAAATAATAAATATAAATTATCAGGTAATGGGATACTAATCAAGTATAGAGTACCCGACGAATTGGGGATATGATATAAATAAAGATAACCGTCGGATTTAGGATCGGATAGTAAAATGATAATCAGATTCGATAACTAAGTCAGATATTATGCTTTGTTCAAAAAGTGACTACTTCCAAATCCAAGCCCATTTCCAGGGGTTGTCATCCTTTTCCAGTGATTGCTAAGAACATTTAGTTAATTTCAATATCATCTTTAACACCAATTATTTCAAATTTATTAGCCAGCCTAAACTTGGATGTGCATTAGCCCATTCCATAACTAAAAGCTACAAATATTTATTGCCATAAAAATTCCTTAGTGTTTTCTTCAAAAACATTCTAATAATATGATTTTTTTTTAATCTAAATTTAAAACATTAATATTAGGATCCAATATGATTTTCAGTGAATTTTTAAACAATTAATATTGAAAAGAGTTACCAAAAAAAACTTAAGCGGCATTAACACAAACACCTTATATGCATTTCATATCTTAACCTTCATCGTCTTCTTCTTCATCGCTACCATTATCTTCTCCATAACCACCACCAATCTCACAGATCCGATTCCATACAATCACCGGAACAGGTACAACTGACAATCTAGGCTGCCGGAAAAGCGCAAAATCCTTCTTCAAATCACCATCGGCCTTCATCTCCTTCAAATCAACTGGCCGCTTCATCTCTGCAACCGCTTTCACATCCACGGCACCGTCGCCATCGTCGCCATCATCGTACCACTGGCGAACGACGGAGACGACTCCTACAACTCGACGGGATTTGGAGCCGGAATGGTAGAAGAAACAGAGGTCGTTGAGACGCATAGATTTGAGGTTTTTTTGTGCTTGTTTGTTTTTTACGCCGTCCCATTTGGAGATACCTCCGTTGACAGCTTGATCTTCCCATGACCATTCTCCTGGTTCGGTTTTGAGAAGCCAGTAGTTTTTGTCTATCTTCATTTTTATGGAATTGAATCTGTTTCTTGAAATGCTTGAAGATTTGACATTAATGGTGAAGAATGTTGAAGGGTTGGAAAGAAGAGAAAACATTTGGCGGGAAACTAAATCTGTTATGGCGCTAGTATAGGTAATTGGAATAATCTTATTTATACAACAATTTTTTTTATTATGTTAAAAATTCAAATTAATTAATTAAAATTATTTTTTTTTAATGTTTTTCTTTTATTGAAAAAAAGGGAATTTATATTAAAAATGAAAAAAAGAAAATCGTTTCAGTACAAACGATAAAGAATGGAAAAAAAAAAACCTTACTTAATAAATTATCGAGTTTGTAAATCATCGAGAAAACGATTAACTCTCCAACCGATTTTACTAACTTTCTTGAACGAATCTCAAAAAACGTCGTAATAATAACATTATGAATGATACGTATCGGACGACCACGATCATGGAAAGTTCGACAATTTTCTAAAACCAGATAATTTACCAAAAAATAATTTGATTGATAACTCAAATATATAGGTCTGTCTTAGCGAACCACTTGTAGCAATGTGTGGGCCTATATAACCCCATTGAAATCATTCTTAATCATAGAAACATATGACTTTTCAAGAATGTATTCTTTTCCTTGATTCCTACTAATTATACTAATTAGGAGAGGAGAAACTTGTTCTATAATAAAAGAAAAAATAGATGAAAGTTAGTTTTAATTAATAAATCATCTTTCTTTTCATCCATCTTTTACTTCAAAATTTTTATAATTAATCACATCTTTCTTTCTTATCAAATAAAAATAAAATCACTATTAATTTTACCAATTTTAAAAACTGATTAAGATGATGACAATATTAATTTTATCCGAATAACCTTATGCCAAAAAAAACATAAATTCAAATTTAGCTTTAACTAATAAATCAACATTTTTTTATCCATTTTTTACTTAACATTTTTATAATTGAATCACATATTTCGTATCAAATCACAAAATACTAATTTCCTCCAAAATAACCTTCAAGTTAATTGTTTTTTCAACAATTTTGTTTATTCATTATTTTAATAAGCTAGTATTGCTCTTAATCAATCTAGGTCATTGGGAATTAAATTTAAAACATTTAATCTATTATTTATTATTTAAGACGGTTATAAAAATATTTTCTCAATTCTTATTAAAAACGATTTAAATAAATGATCTAGATTAAAAAAATTACAAATGTGTCTATAGTAAGATCATTTAAAATAAAGAGTTGATGAACATGTATTAATTTTAAAAGTTGAATCAATCCAATTAATGTTGCCTGATCCTCATATTATCATCTTAAAACTTTTTCTGCAACTTTACACACTACATGTATCCACCTCCCACTCAGATGTACAAGTTGAAATTCAAAAAAAAAAAAAAACAATTTAGTAGCAAATGTTTGACTAGGTTAGAAAAATGGGGAGTGACAACCACCAGACCAGACCAGTTACATAACATAAATGATTCAAATTTCAATTTCCATATATAACACAACAACAGCCAACAAGAAACAACAACAATTGTGTGGGGGTGTTTGGTTCTCTTCTAAAAATTATGATGATCATCGGCCACCACCTTTCTGCTTCTTATCTTCAAGAGCAGAAGCCTCATTTAACATATCCGCCGCATCCTTGTGCATATCCAGCTTTGCAAGGGCAACTGCCTGCATGTAAAAAGCAGTTGACCAATCTGGGACCACACATTGCGCTTGCATTGCATCTCTTAGAGCCGCGTCTGGTTGGTCGCACAGAAGATAACATAGGCTCCGTCTTGCATATACAGTTGGGGAGATCATTGTTCCAACGTCTATGAACTGCATTTCAAGCATTATTAGCCCAATTTTATTATCCATAACACAAATCACCACAATTCATATATAGCAATAACTAAATTTGATCTAATTTTCCAGACCAATACCAACACCAATCCAACTCATTTCATTAATCCAATGGGACCAATTAACCAACCAAAGCCTGATATGTGAAGAATATTAGTTTGTTAGGATTTTGTTCTATTGGTAGTATAGATAATTATGGTATAATCAATTAGTGTGATTGTCTGCTAAGTAAAATTGACTCATAAATCCCTTGATTATAGGTATCCATTTTGTGGATTAGATTTATACAAGTTATATAAATAGGTAGTCAATAGGTTATCAATGTTATGTTGAATGATGAATGAATCTGATTTTCCTCACATTTCCTTTTCTTCTGATTCTTACCCCATTTCAACCTTAAAAAATATTTGGTTTCTGCAAAGTAGATGGGAATTTAGTAGTTAAAAGAAAGCAATAAAAGATGGAAGCTGGGAAGAAATAGGATATAATAATTGCTGAATGATTGTTTTCCAATGAACATTCTTGTATTTCTGAAGAAACTGTCAAGAGATTGAGGACAAACAGTCTGATTTGTATTTTCTGATATATTTGTACAACGGATGATAAGGATAAGGATATACACAAGTAAAAGCAACATTGAAAACCCAAAATGTCTCCTAGAAAGAAACAATGTAAACTACAAGTTAGACAATGTGCTTTGACCGATCATGGTGAGCTGTTCACACTACAACTTTAAGATCCTTTCGGTGGTGATCCTGAGTATATTAAGTTTTCTTCGAATCCATATGCCCTCACATATTCCAAGAAAACTGCTTCTTTCAATCACTGATTGCTTTTTACTTCGTCATGTATCAGGGTTACCCATCACATAAGTGCAGTATCGCAAAATTTATTGGTAAGATATCTTAGAATTCTATGCACATCATTCAACTCCATCAATAACTGGATTGTAAGAAAACGTGTGTTCTTTAGAGGAATTGATCATGATTTGACTTACAACCTTACAGAGAATCTGATATCGTGTATGTGATAACTCGTATGAAAGGCTCAACAATGGATATGATGTTAGTGGACTTCTATGGACACATTCCTATCCAATTTACATAGGAAGAAAAGGGCTGCTGTACAAATCTAGCATAACAAGCATGCTGAAGAACTTGATTGTAGTCATGGGTGAAACACATATAAGTATATTAGCGCAATTCAGACGTTCCTACCTGAATTATGTGAGAGTGCTTAGCCTAAAATTTCAAAAAATACCTGAGAATAACAATCTATAGCAGTCTTAAAATCCTTATCACGGAATGCCAAGTCACCACGCTTTCTTGCGTCCAGCATGTCTTTCATCTGTTGTGTCCACTCTTGAAAAGATAACTGCACCATTCAATAAATAACTTGATAAACAGCTAATAAACTAATGAAATCGAAAATTACAATGTCAAAATTGATTTGTTCTAGCTACTTACCTCATTAGTTCCTTCATCGTCTTTATAGTGAGTCATTACCAAAATTTGATGGATGGCTGTGAGGTCCATTCGTTGACAAGCATCACCCATTGGTGAAAGAGGATGTTGAGGGGTAACTGGCGCCTCCTCATTCTTAGGTATACCCAACATCACATAAGATTGAATCTGATATAAAACATCATGAATACGTAATATTATTGTTCACGATGCAAATATGACCCTAACTTGAGTGAAAATTTAATTAAATAAACGAAATTGCAATACACTCAAGAATTCATACTGCATGTTAAGAGTTTTGAGAATCAAAGCTAACTCACATCAACTTTATTCTGCAATGGAGAAAGAGTATCAACAAGGTCTCTTGTGTTTGGCCTCTCTCTAGGTTCATACTGCAAACACTTTGAAGCTAAATCAAGAACAACAGTAGCCTCTTCGGTTGAAAAGTTCCCTTCCAAGTGTGAATCAATCAAAAGAAGAATGTTCTTCCCGCGTATCATGTCAAGAGCCTGCATAAGGACAAAATTTCTTAATAAAGTATCGTATGAAATATATTTGACTTTATATCTTCGATCCATTATCATAAATATCAGCTCCTTTAACTTCTTTTAAGTTGATCACATACAATTCCAAATGTAAAATAAATTAAGAGAAAGTATTCACAAAAGTGAAATCAACTGTGATGAACTGATAAACTCTAGTAAAAAATTCAATACAATTCCGTCTACAATGAGCAGAAAGCAATTCAAAAAGAAGAGATCCATGACACTGCTTCAGCAATGCAAACATATTTCTCCTGCATGCTTACAAATTAGAAACTTGAAGCTGGAAAACTGTATTAGTAGTAAGTTCATAATAGAGATGTTGAGCCCATTTGAAAACAACATTTTTAGTAAATTAACAGTTTTGATTGGGTTCCTTTCAAAAATAATTTTGATTGGGTTCCGTTCAAATAATAGTTTTGATTGGGTCTTAGGAAAAAAAACTGCTAATTTATTTAGAGACACAAATACAGTTTCATTTGATATTAAATTCGGTTGGTTGAGATCACAATTTTATTTGACAAATAGATTGGTAGTTTGAAATATCATCTATAATTTAAAAACAAAAAGTAAAACATTTTCATTCAGTATAAAGTGAGGGGACACATGTGGCTGGAAATTAAGTTGGATGATCTGCTCATACTATTGGTGCACTTTTTCAGCTTTAGATAATTTGCCAAATGAAATGTGATCCAACATATCCGATTCTCACTAAGAACGCCTTAAGTTGAAACAGGGGATCGTGCTAGTTTCCTAAAATTCAAAAAAAAGTTGATCCAACATATAAAACAACACATCTTCTCCACAAAAAAGTTAAGTGATTGAGGCACTTGTCATAGAACAATTAGTGTCTGAAAGGTGCCTTAATTGCCCATCATGGAAACAATTAGAATTCAGGGAGGAATATTTGGTCCAAATGGTTGAGAAACTGGTGTGTGAAGATCTGATGAAATCCCATATTGTTCCAAGCACTAAACCCATCCAAGATGCATGAATGTGTAGAAAACACTAGGGTTCGATAGGGTTCTAAGAAGAGGGGTGAGAAGGCAAGAGAATTTGGAGAAGAGATAAATAAGTTGTTTATTGCATAATCCTAATTGGAACCCAAGGTTCCATTTAAATACTAAGAAAACCCTAAATTTCAATCCTTATCTAAACAGGAATAATATAAATCCTATCCTATTATTAATGAACTAATAATAATCCAATACTACTAATCTTATCCTAACCTATTTTAACTACTAACTGGACCATTAACCGCCTTCAGGCCAAAGCATCCTCCAACCCAACCGCATTCCGCAGGTGCCCTAAGTGCTCATAACACACCGCTTCATCTTAACCCTTCGTTCCTCCTTTAATTTCAGCCGCTTGATCACATATATAAAATGGAGGAGCAGCTAACACTAGCTTATTTAGTAACAGAATGGCCATGGGTTTCCTAACATATTTGTGGGGACAACAAAATACTAATCGATATAACATGATAAGGGGGAAAGTGTAACTAAGCATTATTTTTACCAGCAGATTGTACTGTTACTCTTTCTTCTCCAAGATTTAATTATTGTGTCCATCTCCAAATTGGATAATCCTTGTTTAATAAGAGAAATATGAAACATAGGCTTGTATGTTTTGCTATAAGAGCATGTGATGCAAACTAGAAACAGGGTGAAAACATATCCATAAAATATGAAGAAGCCCAGGGAACACATACAACAGAGCATTCAAGCTAGAGTGGCACCTATAATAGCTGTAAAACATGTGTAAGCATAATAAAACAAACAAGCCTATGGTTGTACTTAGCATGGTAAGAACACTATTAATTTTTCTCTTAGATTTGTTGATTAAAGAAATCTCTAGGTACCAGCCTAAATGAGGGAGATATATATGTAAACAGCCCAATTTTACTTTTTACCAAAGGCATAACATAGACCTGTTTTTGTATACCATTTTTCATGTTGATCATATTACCAAAAAAATCTACATTTTGTTATATTTTCTAAGCCACAATGATCTAAGAAGTAAAACAAAAAATTACAATAAAATTTGGATCATGATTTAAAAAATAATTACATAGCAAATGAAGCAACAAAAAATTACACTATAATTGGGATCATTATTCAAAAAATATTATGAAAGATCCAGGAAAATCTTATACCAAACGGGAAAAAATCACATCCAATTTTGAACTTTGGTGATTTTTCAATAGTATTGTGACTGACAGAAATCATAACAAAATACAAGTTTACAAATAGGCTTTGTGAAGCACTTACATGACTTGGTGGGATGTGCTTTCCACTAAGAAGATCCAGAAGCACTGTTCCAAAGCTAAATATGACACTTTCTGGGGTAACCCTTCCTGCAATAATGCACACTGACTTAGCTGATTGATGTAGATTCATTGATTAAACAACCCAATCTGAACTGCAGTCATACATAACAAAGACAGGAATGCATATCCATGTACATATATTGTGTGGAAATACAACAAAGAACACAACAGAAGTTGGCGATGAATGGGCAGCGTTTGATGGCTGATAAATCTGACAATTCGAATAATCTAGCAATCTTAACCATGGTGTTAGAAGTACACATATCCATAGTTAATGGTAGTAGTAGTAGGTAAATAGAAGTACACATAGTGGAGTATGCATTATATGGAGTAATGAATGAAATAGTTACTGAATAGATTATCTCTATCTCGTCTCATCTACAAATTTTACATCTCAATATGTAACACAATGGCCTTGTTCAGTTTTGGTTATTCGTGATTAATCTCAAATAACCCACCATCAATTAATTAATCCCCTCGTCAATTAAATCATTCAAATCATGAACCAAAAATACCAAAGTACCATCTTTTCCTTTTTCTTTTTTAAAAAAAAAGTCATTATATATTTATTTTCCTAATATCCTTATGCCCAAATAATCTATACCGAACAGGTTATTTAGAAATAACCCATAACCGAACAAGGTCCATACTTCATCCTGTTACCAATTTCCTCTAGATAAATCAAGGGATATGTGGTTATTTTGAAATAATCTTTTTGTTTAATGACTTAATCTTTTTAATGAAAAAATGAATTATTTGTGTTACCAAAATATCTTTAATTTTTTAAAATATTATAAATAAATAAATAAATAAACACTTTAGTATTTAGTTGATGATTTAAATAATTTGATAGAAGTGAGTGTCGATGAGATATAGTTTTATTTGGATTTAATCCAAATATTCCACATCAAACAACCCCCAAACAAAAAACAAAAGGGAAATTCTCTCCTTAATCTTAATAAATTTCTAAATACTCGAATCTTTACCAAAAAAAAAATGAAGAAATCTGCAACAAAGGCATAGCGCCGCTAACACTTTTGCCAACTTAGAAAATAGCATATACTGATCTCTCAACCCTCTTATATGAAGTATGTTTAATGAATGCAAACTCAGACAAACATATAT
The DNA here is from genome assembly GCF_907164915.1 of Impatiens glandulifera. Classification (NCBI taxonomy): domain Eukaryota; kingdom Viridiplantae; phylum Streptophyta; class Magnoliopsida; order Ericales; family Balsaminaceae; genus Impatiens; species Impatiens glandulifera. The sequence continues at coordinate 65,336,915 of NC_061864.1, forward strand.
AATTATATGGAGAAGAGAATCATAAAGATGGTTAGATAATACCATTTCTAAGATACTCAGGAGGTGTATAAGCAAGGTTTGTACTGTAACTTTTCCCATCTCTGCTGTTTTTCATCAAACCAAAACATGATAACCGCGGATCACCATTCTGCCAAAAACATTGAGAATTTGACTTAACTGAATTAAAAGTTTTCATTAGAATAATCTACTAATCAAGAGTCAAAAATAAGCATTACCTCATCAAATAGAACCCTATAGGCATTCAGATCATGATACAATGGTCGATTTTCACTTCTACAATATTCTAATGCTTCTGCAATATATAAGGCGGCCCTCAATCGCATAGCCCACTCAAGCGTTTGATTCTCCCCTGTTGAAATATTAGTAATTTGAAGAAACAGAATGAGAATTTGATGTCAAAATGTCAAAACCAGTATATAAAGATTCAGAAAATGACAACTTTTTTGCAATTAGGGCAAAATATCAGTTCCCAAATAGGGTGCATTTCTATATGTTTGCTCATTAGGTTGTTGATTAACTAAAAGATTCAGTATCTTTTAAATGTAAATGAAGTTCAAATTTAATTGAAAAAGCTACTTACAGTGAAACAAATGTTTAGCTAAGGTATCATTTGGCATATATTCTGCAACAAGAAGCCTCTCTTCTCCATCACAGCAATAACCAATCAAATTGGCTAAACGCTTGTGTCTCAGCTTCCCTACACCCCAAGCTTCATCCTGAAATATCAGAATCATGAGAAAACCCTAAGAAAGAAAGCTGGGAATAAATGAAAGAGCAGTACAGCAAACTGTTTGGGATCGGGCCAAGCCATTTTAGTAAATTTCTTGATGGCGATCCAACGCCTGTTTTGAAGACGGGCTTTGTAGACAACATTAGGGGCTCTCTCTCCGCTTTCAGAGACGATGAAATCTGAGCTGAAATTGTTGGTGGCGGCTTTAAGGTCGGAGAGGGAGAACTCAGAGAAGACCGGTACTGTTCCAGGTACGACGGCGGCTGAAGAAGCAGATGTGCCATTAGAGATTTGAGGATTGAATTGGGTTCGTGGATGAGATTTTTCTGAGATGGGTACTCGAGCAAAGATAGAATGAAAACAACCCATGATGTATTTCGTGTTGACTTAAACTTAAAGAATGGTGGGTAGTCCCTGATTTCAAATAATAGTCTTGAATGTTTTCATGGTCTGGAAGGAAAGAGAGAAAGATTGGAGTTTGAAGTTTATAATAGTGAAATCGTGTAGAGTCGGTAGTAGTAGAGAGGATGAGGAAGAGATCTGATCCAAACAACGAAATGAAATCGAATCAAAACTGGACTGCAGCCTTCTCTTCTCTCTTTCTCCTCTTACTGACAAAAACTCTGTAACTTTTCTTTGTTTTTCACTCTTTTTCGAGCTTTGACAGCATGCAATGCGCTACTCTTGTCCCTTGTTTCATCTTTCCTTTTTTCTTTTTTGGTATGTATTTTGTCAAAAACAAAATCTTGTTTAATAAAACAAAATGGGTTAGTTGAGATTTATTTAATAAAAATTACTAAAATATTTTTTATATTTTAAATTTTAATTTCATAAAATAAAAAAGTAAGAAAAGTAAGGAGAGTCGTGTTAATTTTTTACATTTTATAGATTAAATAAATTAATTTTAAAAACAAAATCAAGATAAAACGGATTCACACTTAAAACACACATTTTAATTTTAAGGAAATATCATAGGAGAATAATGCTAACTAGAGTTATTTCCCTACGTTGTAGGGTCATTTTACACATGATAAACAATTTTTTAAAGATAAATATTGTTGATTACAATTTAGAATAAGATAAAAGATAAGTGTAAATTTATTACATTATTACGTTAAAATTATAATATTATATAAGTCACACCACCATTCAGGAATATTATTAACAAAATTGAGTGAGTTTAAAAAAAAAATGACATACTTTTATACTAATAAATTATATTTTAAATATTTCTTCTCATTTTTATAATATTAAGTACTTTAAAAGATAAATAGATCTTAAAAGTTATTTTAAACTTTTAAGAGAAGACTCATAAATTACCTTTAAATATGACAAATTATAGATATAAAAAATGTTTAACAAAAAATTTAACTGAAATTAATCATTAATAAATAATCAAAAAAATTTAACAATATAATAAAAAAATCTTATAAATAAAATAAACAAATAAAAATTACAGAATTAAAGGAGAGGAGAGGAGAGCACATGGAGTCGCTCCGGTGATGTGAGACCCAATTTTTACTATCTATGAGCTGTTTTTATGACTTTACATTTTAGAAGGTTAGCAGGACATGAGAGCTTTTCAAGATAGATTGGTCCAGTTCCTATTGTAATTCATAAGAATATATCCGAACTTTTCCTGCCATTTTCTCTCTTGCTTATCCGTTTTTTTATATTTAATCAGTCCACCTCATTATCAGGATCAATTTCAGATATAAAAACTTTATTATTGACCTAAAAATATTATAATTTGACATATTATAATAAATAAATATATTTATCAAACAAATTTTAGAATTAATAAAAAAAATTAATATAAAATTTAAATAACACAATTATATTATATTACTCAACTTTTAGGTGGTACAATTTAGCTTCACAATTACTTCTTATCCTTAGAATAATTTGTCGAACTATAAAATGTGAAAATATTTGCATTGTTTTTATTATAAAAAAAATAAAAATATATTTTTAAATATCTTAAATCAAAGATTATAATATAAAAAATATTAGTTATAAAAAAATATGATCTTTAGGCACTTTTTTATATAAAAAAAATAAAACAATAAAAATTAACTAATAAGTTTTGCTTACAAAATACAAACTACATTATCAAACTATTTGAAAAAAATAAGTTCTTTTAAAAGGTTAATCTATATATTTTTAGAAAAATAAAATAAAGTTATAAAAATTTCAAAATTAATGTAATTTTTTAATTAACTTTTAATGATATGATATTTATTTTAGATTCATTATCTACTTATTTATTATTCAATTCCAAATTCAAGAAAAATAATAAAAGAAAAAATATAATTCATATATTTATATACATAATCAAGCAAAAAATATAATTAAATTATAAGATAGAAAACAAAAAGTGAATAAAAAAATAAATTAAACTTAAAATAATATTTAAGAAATTTTGATAAAAATAAAAAAAAAATACAAATTTGGTACATCAAATTTAAAATTACATTATTATTATTATTATTATTATTATTTTTATTATTATTATATAATAAATGTTTGAAAATATTTAAACTTAATTTAGATATAATCAAATAAAAGTTATATTATCTTATGTCATTTTTTTTAAATCATATAATTTTTTTTGATTTTTTTTATATTAAATATTATTTTATATGTGATAATAACATTTAAATTTAATATATATATATATATATAATTAAATAAATAAATAATATTATGAGTTTATAACTATAATTTTAAAAATAATTTATTTTTATTTAAGTTATTTAAACTTAAAATAAAAATTGAGAAAATTTGATTTAAGAAGAAAGATAAAATTTAAAATTACATTATTATTATTATTATTATATAAATAAAGGTTATAACATTTCATATCATTTTTTATATTATATAAATTTTTTAAATAAAAAATATTTTATAAATTTGTAATTTTAATTATAAAAATTATTATACCCATATAAAAATGTACTGTTAACAAAAACATAAAAAATTAAATCTCACTCTAAAAAAAATTAATATTTTTTTTATGTAGGGTAAATAAAGTATATATTATTATTTTTCTTATATTAAATTAAATCTCTCAACTCTAAATTAATTTTTAAACATTTGTAGATTTACAGATTTACTGGATGGTTCTTAATTCTTAAAGATGAGATTATTGACTCTAATTTTTAGTTACTTTTTTTTCGTCTTAATTTCTTGTGTCATGCTGTGCGAATCCTTTGAATTTTTATATAATTTTGTTGATTGTTTTTAAAAAAAAAATATTTTATTTTATGAATTATTGTTATACAATAATAAAAGCAAATTCATAATCAAATGAAGATAACATTACTCTTCATTTTACTAACTTCATAAAAAACGAAATTAGAATTCATTTTATAAAAAAAAAACTAACATAATTCAATAGTCAATACCCGATTTTAACTTAAAAATTGAATAAATATAAATAAATTATATTGGCTTAAAACTTAATTTATCTTTTGAATGATGTTTGAAAAAAGAGGATTGTTATTAGACTTCTAAACTATTTTATTAAATATATTTTTTATTTTTATATATTTCTAAATGTAATTAAAAAATTAGAATCCTTTTTTATAGAAGGCAAATTTTTGTTAGAAAATTTTCATCACAAAAGAAACGAAATAATTTACTCGAAGATAAGAGAGGGGATAAACTCATGCGGGATGAATGATATAATAGTATATAACACATTTTACCTATCATTGATATAGTTTGATATTATAGTTCAGCATTTAAATAAGTATTTATAACCAATTTTCAAAAAATCTCTTTTTTCTAAGACCAGCATAGTCCAAAAAATTTGAAAGTAAGTCAGGAAAAATTTAGATTAATAAAACTCCTTCACTAAATTATAAAAAAATTCTCTTAAATAGTATCTTGTAAAAAAGAAGATTAACCAAATGATACAAATTCTATATTTATAATCAAAGATTAAGTGAGTATTAATATATTCTGTTCAATAAAAAATATATCACTACTAACTTAATTCTAATAATAATATTAACTTAAAAGTAAGATATATATTTATATAATATAAAATATGTTTCGATCATATGTATATTAATTATTTTTAGTTCTTAAGGTTGACTGCATCAATTTTTTTTTTTCAATGAGTTTCAATAAATTTAGTAAAAGAATTGTTGAGACCTTTGTATTTTTCATAAAGTTAGAAGGTGTAGATATACAAGAGGCAAGACAAAAAAAAATATATTTTAGAGATAGATCACACTCGGTCACTGTGAAGATGAAACTACGCTGTAGTAGGGTAAATACCAGTATTGATAACCTTCAAGAAAAATGCAGAAAATTATCAAATAATAAAAAACTGTAATAAAAAAATATTGTCCACCAATAAATAGTTTCTTGAACAACCAAATTAAGAAAATTCTCTTAAAAAAATTCAAACTAAAAAATAGTATTATTTAAAAAAAAAATAAGTTGGCTCAATCAAATTTTCTTGAGACCTTTGTATTTTTTATAAAGTGAGATAGTATTGATATACAAGAATCATGACAAAAAAAAGAATATTTTAGAGATAGAACTTTGTTTGAAAGTTTAAATCACACTCGGTCATTGTGGAGATGAAACCACTGTAGTAGTGTAGTAGAGTGATTACCGGTATTAATAACATTAAAAAAAATGCAGAAAATTACTAAATAATAAAAGATGTGATATAAAAAAAAATATTGTCTCAAATAAATAGTTTCTTGAACAACCAAATTAAGAAAATTCTTAATTTAAACAATTCAAACTAAAATAATAGTATTATTTAAAGAAAAAATAAGTTGGCTCAATCAAATTCTCTTTAGACCTTTGTATTTTTAATAAAGTGAGATAATGTAGATATACAAGAGTCAAGATAAAAATAAGAATATTTTAGAGATAAAACTTTGTTAAAAAGTTTACATCACACTCGGTCATTTTAGAGATGAAACCACACTTTAGTAAAGTGATCACCATAACATTTAAGAAAAAGGAAGAAAATTACCAAATAATAAAAACTGTGATATAAAAAAATAATATTGTCCACAAATAAATGATTTCTTGAACAACCAAATTAAAAAAATTCTCTTAAGAAAAAAAAATATATATATATATATATATAAAGATTAAAGATAAAAAAATTAGGTACGAAATTAATATATATATAGATTTTAGTTGAGAGAAATATTTAATATTGTTATTTAAAATATTTATTTATATATAACCACCTATTTAAAATAAATAGTCTTAACTTACCTAATATATATATATATATATATATATATATATATATAATTTTAAATTTTTATATATTATGATAAGTAGAAAGTGAAAAAAAAATTTAACTAAAAAAAAGAGTAATATTATGAATTAATTAGAAAGATAAATTATGAAATGAAAAAATTCTTGAATATAAAATAATGAATTGAGATAGAAATCATAATGAATTTGTGTATAAACCTTCATATTCATCTATTAAACATTATTATATATTGTTATTATATATATATAAATAAATATGTTATGTAATATTATATATTTTAATATAAAAAATATTTTATATTATTAGTTTGAAAAAATATAAATATCTATATAGTAAGAGTAAGAAAAAAATACTTAATAATTAAATTAAGAAAGATAGTCAAATATATATAAAAAAGTAATTTAAAACGTAGAATAATTTATAGAGTTAATTAAGAGAGAAAAATTATGAATTGAGATAAAAATAATTTATGTACAAACCTTCATATTCATCTATTAAACATTATTATATATATTGTTATTATATATATAAAAATAAATATGTTAGGTAATATTATATATCTTTATGTAAAAAGTATTAATAAAAAAATATTTTATATTATTAATGTGAAAAAATATAAAAATTTATATAGTAAGTAGAAAAAAATACTTAACAATTAGATTAAGAAAGAGAAATATATATATTATGAAAGATATTTATTCTCATAATTAAAATACATAAACATCTTAGTAATTTATCCCAACCCAAAAACTCAAACTCAAAAGAATATTCTATTCATTTTTATAATAAATTTTAATTTTTTCAATATTATCTATATATTTATCTAAAATTACAAATTGAACTCATAACTTTATAACAACTTATTAATTACTTTTAAATTCTCATTCAATTATTTATACAATTGCATAAAATAAATTAAACATTATTACATAAACACAAATTACATCTCACAAACAAAAAAAATACAACAAAACAAACCTTGTTAAAATTATTATTATTATATATATATATATATATATATATATATATATGAAGATTAGAGATAAAAAAATAAATTAAGTACAAAATTAATATATATAGATTTTAGTTGAGAGAAATATTTAATATTGTTATTTAAAATATTTATTTATAACCACCTATTTAAAATAAATAGTCATAACTTACCTAATATATATATATATATATAATTTTAAATTTTTATATATATGAAAGTGAAAAAAAATTAAATTAGAAAAAAGAGTAATATTAGAAATTAATTAGAAAGATAAATTATGAAATGAAAAAAATCTTGAATATAAAATAAAGAAATTAATTTAGAAAGTAAAGTAATTATATAGAGTTAATTAATAGAAAGAAATTATGAAATGAGATAGAAATCCTAATGATTTTGTGTATAAACTTTCATATTCATCCATTATTATATATATTGTTATTATATATAAAAATAAATATGTTAGGTAATATTATATATTTTAATATAAAAAATATTTTATATTATTAGTGTGAAAAAATATAAATATTTATATAGTGAAAGTAAGAAAAAAAATACTTAATAATTAGATTAAGAAAAAAAGTAAAATATAAAAAGAAATTAATTTAAAAATTAGAGTAATTTATAGAGTTAATAATTTGTGTATAAACCTTCATATTCATCTATTAAACATTATTATATATATTATTATATATATATATATATATATATATATAAATATTAATAAAAAAAATATTTTATATTATTAGTGTGAAATATATAAAAATTTATACAGTAAATAGAAAAAATATATTTTTAATAATTAAATTAAGAAAGAGAAATATATATTATGAAAGAATAATTTATCTCCAACCCAAAAACTCAAACTCAAAAGAATATTTTTAGAATATTCATTTTTATAATAAATTTTAATTTTTTCAATATTATCTATATATTTATCTAAAATTACAAATTGAACCCATAACTTTACAACAACTTATTAATTCTTTTAAAATTCACATTCAATTATTTATACAACTGCATAAAATAAATTAAACATTATTACATAAACACAAATTACTTCTCACAAACAAAAAAAAATACAACAAAACAAACCTTATTAAAATTATCATGAATTAAACATATAAATAAATTAAAATATAAATAAATAAAATATGTAAACAAATTAAAATATAAATAAATTATATAAATTAATTAAAAACAAACTAAAATGACTGAAATGAAAGTTTTGAAAACCTTTTGAGTATATGAACAGTGTCCTGCATATTTGGGTTTGGAAGAGAAAGATACTTAAAATACAGTTGAGTGACCTAAAATGAAGTTGTTTGTGGTGGGTTGGAGATGATCTTATACTATGATAGAGAAAATAAGTAAGAGAAATAAATTAGGAAAGAGAAATTACCTGAATTTTGTGAATGATTGTAGAGTTAGAAGCTACAAAAGGAGATCGATGATGTTTTTGCATCTGCCTGAAATGATCAAATTCCTGGAAAAAAAATACAAATTAGTGAAAACGGATTATTGAAACATAACGTAATTCAAATTCAATTATTGAAAGCATGATATTGATAGAGAAATTGAAAAGATTATGAATAGAAATAGCACACGACAAAAGGAGATCGGCGAAATAAAATGCTCTGTATATGAAGATATCACTCTTCTCTCTTCAGTTGAACCTTGTTCATCTAAGATTATTTATAGGATTAAAATATTTGGATGGAGTAATATATTAGTTTAGTTGTAGTTATATATACATTGATATAATCAATATTTATTGCTAGTTGATATAATCAATATTTATTGCTAAATTCAATTAATAGATAATTATAATATGATAACTGAAATTTTTTATTTATATATATTTTCATTAATTATAATATGATAACTGAAATTTTTATTTTTACATATTTTCATTAATTATAATATAATAACTGAAATTTTTTATTTTTACATATTTTCATATTTAATATTTAATGCTAAATTTAATTAATATAAAACATTAATATATATATATATATATATATATATATATATATATATATATATATATATATATATATATATATATATATATATATATATATATAAAAGAGTAACGGACATAGATAATCATGAAACTTAGTTAATAGAATTGATGAAAAAATATATATTTTATATTATTAGTGAGAAAATATATATATGGTAAAGAAAATAAAAAAATTAATTAATAAAGATAAATGAAGAGAGAGAAATATATATATTTAACACATAAAAATATCTATGATGATGTAAATCATTTTGGAAAGAGCGTGATGTACACCTCCTACCTTTCAAAATTAAGCGTTATTAGATATATATATATATATATATATATATATATATATATATATATATATATAATTTTAAATTTTTATATATTATGAAAGTGAAAAAAATTAAATTAGAAAAAAGAGTAATATTAGAAATTAATTAGAAAGATAAATTATGAAATGAAAAAAATCTTGAATATAAAATAAAAAAATTAATTTAGAAAGTAAAGTAATTACATAAAGTTAATTAATAGAAAGAAATTATGAAATGAGATAGAAATCCTAATGATTTTGTGTATAAACTTTCATATTCATCCATTATTATATATATTGTTATTATATATAAAAATAAATATGTTAGGTAATATTATATATTTTAATATAAAAAATATTTTATATTATTAGTGTGAAAAAATATAAATATTTATATAGTGAAAGTAAGAAAAAAAATACTTAATAATTAGATTAAGAAAAAAAGTAAAATATATAAAGAAATTAATTTAGAAATTAGAGTAATTTATAGAGTTAATAATTTGTGTATAAACCTTCATATTCATCTATTAAACATTATTATATATATTGTTATTATATATATATATATATATAAATATTAATAAAAAAAATATTTTATATTATTAGTGTGAAATATATAAAAATTTATGAAGTAAATAGAAAAAATATACTTTTAATAATTAAATTAAGAAAGAGAAATATATATTATGAAAGAATAATTTATCTCCAACCCAAAAACTCAAACTCAAAAGAATATTTTCAGAATATTCATTTTTATAATAAATTTTAATTTTTTCAATATTATCTATATATTTATCTAAAATTACAAATTGAACCCATAACTTTACAACAACTTATTAATTCTTTTAAAATTCACATTCAATTATTTATACAACTGCATAAAATAAATTAAACATTATTACATAAACACAAATTACTTCTCACAAACAAAAAAAAATACAACAAAACAAACCTTATTAAAATTATCATGAATTAAACATATAAATAAATTAAAATATAAATAAATAAAATATGTAAACAAATTAAAATATAAATAAATTATATAAATTAATTAAAAACAAACTAAAATGACTGAAATGAAAGTTTTGAAAACCTTTTGAGTATGTGAACAGTGTCCCTGCATATTTGGGTTTGGAAGAGAAAGATACTTAAAATACAGTTGAGTGACCTAAAATGAAGTTGTTTGTGGTGGGTTGGAGATGATCTTATACTATGATAGAGAAAATAAGTAAGAGAAATAAATTAGGAAAGAGAAATTACCTGAATTTTGTGAATGATTGTAGAGTTAAAAGCTACAAAAGGAGATCGATGATGTTTTTGCATCTGCCTGAAATGATCAAATTCCTGGAAAAAAAATACAAATTAGTGAAAACGGATTATTGAAACATAACATAATTCAAATTCAGTTATTGAAAGCATGATATTGATAGAGAAATTGAAAAGATTATGAATAGAAATAGCACACGACAAAAGGAGATCGACGAAATAAAATGCTTTGTATATGAAGATATCACTCTTCTCTCTTCAGTTGAACCTTGTTCATCTAAGATTATTTATAGGATTAAAATATTTGGATGGAGTAATATATTAGTTTAGTTGTAGTTATATATACATTGATATAATTAATATTTATTGCTAGTTGATATAATCAATATTTATTGCTAAATTCAATTAATAGATAATTATAATATGATAACTGAAATTTTTTATTTATATATATTTTCATTAATTATAATATGATAACTGAAATTTTTATTTTTACATATTTTCATTAATTATAATATAATAACTGAAATTTTTTATTTTTACATATTTTCATATTTAATATTTAATGCTAAACTGAATTAATATAAATAAAATAATTTTATAATGAATATAATATAATAATTTAAACTCTTATTATTTTTGCAATTTTTTATAATTAATATTAATGCTAAATTTAATTAATATAAAATATTAATATATATATATATATATATATATATATATATATATATATATATATATAAATATAAAAGAGTAACGGACATAGATAATCATGAAACTTAGTTAATAGAATTGATGAAAAAATATATATTTTATATTATTAGTGAGAAAATATATATATGGTAAAGAAAATAAAAAAATTAATTAATAAAGATAAATGAAGAGAGAGAAATATATATATTTAACACATAAAAATATCTATGATGATGTAAATCATTTTGGAAAGAGCGTGATGTACACCTCCTACCTTTCAAAATTAAGCGTTATTAGATATATATAGATATGGAAATAATAAAAATAAAAAAAAGTATAATAAAATTAATTGACTTATGTGACTAAACTTAAACAAACTTGTAGTTAATGATTTGATATAAAAAGATGGTTGGGTGTTTATTCTCATGTATCTAGATGACTATATATGTTTATATCAATTTAAAATTAAATTGTAAATATAAATGAATAATTTTAAATGATTTAATAATTATAACTTTTTTAAATGGTGAATTAGTGGGTGAAAAATACTAGAAGTTAAACTCTATCAAGAGTTACTTGTACAAGTTTTTGTATAATTTATTTAAAAATATTCTAAATAAACTAAATCACACAATCTTTAATTTGTTAGTGGATTTTTCACCAACAAAAATAAACATGTATAGAATTTTAAGAGTCTCTTCTATTTAATTTTTAGTTGTTTATACAAATAAAAAAAAAAAGTTAGCTTTTTGGAAACAATTATTTGGTTGACTTTCTTTAAAATTATATAAATCTAGAGCAAATTATTTTAATCCTAGACAATATTGTTGAGAATAAGTTACTCTTTGCATGTTTAATTTGAGCAATATGATTAATCAAGGTTTGTTTGATAAAACTCAGAAATTCAACAATTATATCATATTTCTAATTAATTATTTTATTAATTTAAATATTAAAATTATTTTTTACTTAAATATTTTATTTTATATTAATAAAAAAAATAATTGATTTGGGTATTTTGGTCATAGTAATTTAAAATTTGATTTTTCTTTTAATTTTATCAAATTAAAAAAAAACAAAAAAAAAAAAACATTTTCTCAAACGAGCTTATGGAGAAGAGTGTCAACTACAAGGCATTCGAAAATATTTAATTATCTTCAATGAAGTTCCTAAAATCAACTATCTTTTAATTTTTCAAAGCAATAAGACATGAATGTATTTCCTTTAAATTAATTCAGTTTGTTTATGATATATTTATTTCAAATTTAAGAAGTACTTATAAGTATTATCAATATAATTTAAAATTAAGAAAAAGATTTAGTAGACTAAAAGTTTATTTAATATAAGTCTATTTAATAACACATATTTATAATTATTTATTTATTTTACTTAAAAGTAAAAATATATAAAAAAAAGTTAAAATATTAACTTATTTGAAAAAAGAAAAAAAATTAAACACACTTACAAAAATATTAAAATACCACTTTATCCTTTCATATTTAAAAAAATTACTATTGTATATAAAGTTTGATTATATTTTTTTATTTTTTTTCTTCTTATGAGCAGCAAACGATTTTATTCTATTTAATCATAATTCTTAAATTTTTAATAAATAGAAAAGATAAAGATGAATATATCTATATTCTCACTTCACTTATATATGGTTATTCTCTCTATATATATATATATATATATATATATATATATATATATATATATATATATATATATACCCAGTTAATATTTGCTCAATCTTAATCGTTTTCATCCTTTGAGTTTTGAACTTTAAATTATTTTATATGTAGCTCTAACTATCATAATTTATATGATTTTTTCAAACGAACAAACATATTTAATTTTTATATTTTAACTTAGTATTTTCACTTTCTTAACTAATATACTATTTTTGTATTTTTTTTTATCAATTATCTATTTTTTTATGATTATTCTCACTTATTACATATTTTTTAAAATATTTAAACTGCATTCGATAGTCTAAAATACATATATCACGAAAAAAATACTTATTTTAAAACACAAATATATCCAAATCAATAAACTGAAAATAAAGTTTTGTCTTTTCGACTTAAAACATATATTTTTTAGTCATTCAAATCATTCCTAACAAATTAAAATGGATAAATCTCAAAAAAATACTTCATTTAAAAATAATAAGTCAATTACTTCTATAATATCATTTCATTTACAACCGTATTAAATTAAAGAATGAAAATAATATGTTATAATAAGAATACAAATGTTTTGTTTAGTTGGGAAAAAGCCTCAAATTATTAAAATTTTAATAATTTGGAGGCATATACGGAACAATTCAAAATTTGAACAAAAAAACTCAAACAACAATTTTCTTATATATATATATTAAAAATTTATAAATTAATAATTTAATTTAAAGTTAAAAAAATATTATTATTTATTTTAACTATTTTTTATTTAATATATTAAATTATATAAATTGAATTTATTAATTAATATAATTAATATATAAGGATGATAGTGTTATATATTTTTTCAATATTAGTTTTAGATATAATAAACCAATTCAAATATTGAGTATTTAAAGTTGAAATTTTTTTATTTTAATTTTTTATCAAAATTTTATATATTTTATAGCGTTTACAAATACAACTTAGTGGGTAAAGTGGACCAACATATGAGAAATTAAATAGACTTAAATTAAGTCATATTAAAAAGTAAAAAAAAAAATACTTTTAGCATGACTTTGAGTCGTTCATTAATGACTTCTTTCGAATGAATCATATCTCATTTCATTTGCCATTGTTCTACTTTCTGCATTGTTTCGTCGACTGCTATATGAGTTCAGACTTAGATATGTTTGATCGCTTTGTTCTATTTTTTTTCTCAGTTTTTTGGATCGTCTGAACGTATTAAAAGAGTAAAAATTTAAATATATCAAGATCTTGTTCGATCCACTATTTTGACAAATTTTACTTTGTGTCTTTTTGCGATCCAATTTGCAGTTAGACTTTTTGTTTGGTTAATTTCATTTTTATTTAGGATATTTAAGTCATTAAATATTTAAAATTCAATAATTCATTCTTTTCATATCATTTTCAATTTTATGAAACTCTAGCTAAGTTAAAATAAATAAACATTCTATTATATAGAACTTTAGAATGTCAAGAATCTTATTCAATTTACAAAAATAACCTCAAAAATTGAATGTCTTTGCCAATTCCATATAAATTTCTTCATTTAGCTCATTGGAAAGGATATCAAGTTTACATTGTAAAACCCACTTGTTTGTGGCAGTTATAGTATATGTTGTTTTTTGTCTTTATCAATTGGTAAAAAAGAGTAATGACAAATCTAAATTTTTTTTATGAAACCTTTGACAGATTAAATTTGTGAATGATCCAACCAAGATTATTTGTTGGGTTGTAAATATATTTGTTTTTCTTTGAAAATGAGAAACTTTTTATTTGTAAACCTTTGCATAAATATTATACATACTCGTGGGGAAATAATATATAAATAAATTTTAAGTTGTGACAAAAGATGGTCATAAATTCAGTTCTAAATAGTATGCATACAAATCATTAAAGAATAACCTCAAGAAAAATTCAGAAAAGATCATTTACTCTCAAATTGTTGCGTCCCCCTTTTCCCTTTTACAGGGAAGAACAATATCGTAATAAAAAAAAAGAACCTTCCCCCGTGAAAGAGAACATATGAAACACGACAATTTAAGATCAAAGGATCAAAAATCAAAAAAATGACCAGAAAGGCAAATGGATGACTTTATTCTGGTTTTGTGCCATTGTTATTTTGTCTCGAGAATATTAAAAATTGGATTCTCTAGTTAGTTTTTTTTTAGAGATTGAATCCATGACGAAATATTATTATTTTTATTTTTATAATGAACCACATTGCTAACCCCTTTTATGTTTAAGAGAATTAATAAATTTAACTAAATAGTCTTGTTTTTTTTATTAAATAAGCTACTTTAGAATGAGTGGGCTATCCTACCCATGTGAGTTGGTTGGTAGTGAGTTGAGATTATGCTTTTTTTACTATTCTTTTTATTATCAAGTATCGGTTTAAATCTACATTATGTATGGTTTTCTTTTTCATTAATTCCATAATCGCATTGTCATGAGTATTAAGTTGGCATAGTTAGCTACTTTTTGAATTTTGTTTGCAAAAATTTGAGAAATTTCTTAAATGTTTGGAGTGTAATTTTAGTTTTTTGGTTTGAACTCATGACATAGTCTTAACCCATGCAAATTTTAATTTTTTTTGTTACTCTTTGTATTGTCTCCTAAAAAAACGTAATTTAAACCAATTCTTGAAATGACTTAGTTTCCTATTCAACTTCCCAAATTAATATACTTTATTAATCAAACTCGGGTTTTTAATTAATTTATTTATTTATATTTAAACTCATTATTATTATTATTATTATTATTATTATATATATATTTAAATTATTATTTTTATAAATTTGATATATATTTAAATTATTATTTTTATAAATTTGATTATTTATATTTTGATATATATTTTAAATATTATTTTTATAAATTTTATTATTTATATTTTAATATATATATATATATATTTACATTTCAATTATGAATTTATATAACTTTTATTTTTTTATAAAAAAAAATGTATTGAATAAATATTTATGAAAATTATAATTTAAATATATCGTTATGACGATAGAGAATGTCTTTTCTGGAAAATCGGTGAGCTTATTGATTTTTTTGAGCATCTCTAAAATTGTTAATGCTAGATTTTATGTTAAACTTATTTGTTGATGAACATTTTTTTGTTTATATTTTTATTGTTATTTCTCTAAGGATTAATCAACTTATATTTTGACTTTGTTTGATAACATGTTGAACAATCGTATTTTTGTAATATTTTTTTAAATGATTCTCATTCATATAATATTGGATCAAATTTTAAAAATGATAATAAAAGTTATATAAATTAATAATTGAAATATATATATATATATATATATATATGAAAATAAAATAATCAAATTTATAAAAATAATAATTTAAAATATATATCAAAATTCAAATAATCTAATTTATAAAAACAATAATTTAAATAAATATATATATATATATAATAATGAGTTTAAATATAAATTAATTAATTAAAATAAATTTGAACAATAAAGTAAGTTAATTTGAAAATGAATGAACAAATTAACAAAAATATATTAATTTAAAAAGTTGAATGAGAATTTAGTTCAAAGAATTGGTTACATCAAGAAAACGATTACTCATCGAAAATATATTTCCTGTTAAAAATGAATAAATGGTTGTGACTTGTGAGGGACAAGTTTATTATTAATCGGTGAACAATTTGGGATGATGTTGATCAAATTCATTTGTTTGGCACAGTTGTAACTTGGAAGCATGAGACAACTTAGCTTGCAAAGTAAATGACGTGTTCTTGATGAGTTGGTCCCATATAGGCCTTCCAATGTAATTTTTTTTTTTTTTATGTATTTTTTGAAAAATTTATCGTTCAATTAAACATAAGTTTCATAGGTATTAAAGAAAAGATTATTATGTTCCAAATTAATCAAAATCTTTTCACTTTCATGTATCAACTCAATTTATGAATTAAATACTCAGATTATTTAAATATATGTTTATTATATTAACAAAACTATTCAAAATTATCTCCAATCAAATTTTTAAAAACCATTCATAAATTATTTTAAACCCTTACAAAAAAAAATTCTGATATATTACTATTTCTTCTTTTAAAGAGTGATAAAAGAGATAAATTAGGGTATGATATGGGAAATATGGGAATATTGTGGCATCACTTCATTTTGTCAGAAAAAATATATTTATTCTTTATTTTTTTTAATCAATCAAATTGATTTCTACTTATCATTTGTTTTTTATAGTGAAATTTGGATTTCGAATTAGTCTTTTTAATATATATATATATATATATATATATATTTTATAAATTGGCCATCAAATTAGCTTAACAGTTTTAATGATGTTTTTTTTTGTATAAATAAAATAAATGTGCCATCATTTACGAGAGTAAGTTTTATGCATCTGCAACTCAAATGAGTATAGCATATCCTATAACTCTCTCACTCTAAAAGTCCATAGGTCAATTTAGAATAATTTGAATTTTAAGGATATAGATAAAAAATAAATTGTAGTGATTTTAAGGATATAGATAAATTTTATTAAAAAAAAATTTAGAAGATATTAATATACAATAATAAAATAATTTTATTTTTTTAAAATAAATAATATTTTAGTATTTTAATTAATAAACTGCATAATATTATTAAAAAATAAAAATAAAATTATATTGAATTATTTAAATAATCCAAGTTGAAAAACACCTTATAAGGTGATGGTATCATAATGAAACTAGGTGTATCCTTCAATTTTAAAATTAATATTCTAAATTATTATTTATTTATCATACATTTATAATATTTATTTATGAGTTTGTTTGATCTTGAGTTTTTATTGAGTTTTATCTAGATTTTTATAAAAAGGTTGTTGATTTGATTTAAAAAGAAAATAGTTTTTTAAGTTTAATGATTATTTCCTCTAAATAAATCTCTAAATAGATGAGAGAAAAAATATTAAATAAAAAACATTTTAATATTTTTTATAGATAAAAAAAGTGATGTAAATGAAAGAGGGATAGAAAAAGAAGTAATTTGAGTAAAAATTCTAAAAAACTTAATATCAAACAAGCACATATAAATACAATTTAAAAATATATATATAATTAAATATTAATTTAAAATATATATATATATAATAATATATGAAAAATAAAATTCAAAACTATATATATATATAATTTATCTTAAAAACCATCAAACAACTAATATAAAACTAGTCCTGCATAAAAAAATTGATAGATTTTTTTTTAAAAAATTTAGTTCAGTACAATTCTTACATATGAATTGAAATCATTTTATGAAAAAACTTAATATTACATATATAATTTTTTATTTATTTATCTTTTGTTATTATTTTTCATTTCACTATTTCAATATAAATATTCTCAGTTTCAGTAATATTTGATATATATATATATATATATATATATATATATATATATATATAATCATAAATAAATTGGTGAACACTAAATTAGATATAGACAAAAAAAACATCAATTAGCTAGGCTAAGAAATTCAAACTCATTTGAATTTGATCCACAGCATTTTGTTGACTTTTTTCTCTATTTAAACTTATTGTCATATAATTTTAAGAAAACACTAATCACACCTTGTCTCAACTCTCAACCACAAACTTTCATCATATCACATGATGTTTAACTTTTTTTTATCAAAAAATTATCTCACCTCTTTTTTTAACTATAAAAATAATATTATTAACTTATTTTTATAAAATTTAAATATAAAAATTATTATAATGATTCAACTAATTAAAAACAAATAATTAATATTTTTAATAATATTTAGTAAGAATCCTAAATAACCCAATATCAATTTAAGCTATGACTAATAGAAAATGACAAACATGTAAAATGTTGAATCATTCTTTCCACCAATTCAATTTACCACTTCACTCTTTGTTTTTATTTTATTTATTTAAATATAATAAACAATATTTCTTCAATTTCATTTTCATATCAATTGTATCAATCCATTTATTAAGTATTAAAATATTTTATATTTTAATAAAATAAAATTTATTTTATTATTTTTACTAAAAATATTTATTTTTTCAAAATTACTCCCACTTAACGTCTTGTAAATCATTTATGTTTATTTTAATAAACTCAAACCGAATAAACTCCAACACTTGTTTGACCAAAAAAATGAGAGAAAATTTGGAGGAGAATTAAAGATAAATTTATTGATAGATATTTCACCATCAATATAGATGAAATATTTAAAGTGTTGTGCACCTATATATTTTCTCCTCAATATTGCACACTAACATGTCACCACATTCTCAAACCTATAAAACAAATAATGAATACATGAATAAAAAATAATTTAACATGTGAACTATCTAGTAAACACAGCAAAAATAAATTTTTAAGTGATTTAATTAGATCATGTAGCATGCTTATGAATTTATACAAAGTGTGATGCATGACTTTCACATTAAACTGGAATAAGGAATCACTTGTCAATTTATAAAAAAGTAAAATATCATTAAGATCAAAAGTACCAATTTAAAACCTTTTAAATTTGAGTGAAAATCATTATTATAATTAATTCTTACCTTAACTCTCATTAATGAGAATTAACATTTTGATATATTTGGTGACACTCTAACCACTCATTTTGTCTTATTTTAATTGCTCGTTTATATTATATATATTGCATGTTTTATTTTTTAAATCATAAAAGCAATTGAGTTGGGCATTTTAGCATGAAAAATAAATAAAATTAACAGCAAATCGAGGAAAAAAATATTGTGATTAAATGATGTATTAAGGTCGGTTCGAAATTTAGGAAAGTCAATGTTAAAGATTTAGTTATGTATGTCCTCGTATAAATGGTTGGAACAACTTACAACCTAAATATAAAACTATTTATGATAATTTTCAAAGATTGATTTATATATAATATATTGTGTGATATATAGTGTTGTTGGGTTATTGCTAACTATTGAAGCAATAATTATAATATATTATTTATTTGTGACCCACTACTACTCTACTAACTTCAATTACAAGTACAACTAAAGAAGATTCGTGTACCAATCGATTGATATATATCAACAAACAAATACAAAAAGAATAATTAAAGAATGTGATCTTCTACCATGACTTCTCCACTCCTCTATAGTTAATCTCCCACCAAACTTTTAAATATTCTAACCCCCATTATATTTCCTCCCCCACATTACCCTTTTATCAATTCAGATCGATCTAGATCCCAAAACATATATAGATAGAGAATTGAAACCTAAACCTAGATCATCATCATCATCATCATCTAGCTAGTTTCAAGTCTCTTGGCTCGATCAACATGTCGATCAAATCCAAAACCCATAACCACCCCATGATCACCTTAAAACTCACCCTCATTTGTCTCTTCTTCCTCTTCCTCATCTTCTTACTACTAAGATCCAACTTCACAACCTCTTCTTTCATCTCATCTTCAACTTCACGAACCTCGAATAAGGATTCTCAATCTCAAACCAACGATTATCAAACATGCAACAAGATCCCGCCTTCGCTATCAACTGCCTTACTCCATTACGCTACCTCAAAAATAACCCCACAACAAACATACCAAGAAATCTCGGTAACTTTAAGAATTCTCCAACGTAAATCCCCATGCAACTTCCTCATATTCGGCCTCGGCTACGACAGTCTCATGTGGGCTTCTTTAAACCACGGAGGACGAACAGTTTTCCTCGAAGAAGACTTATCATGGATCAACCAGATTCAAAAGAAATTCCCTACACTCGAGTCCAAACACGTCAAGTACAACACAAAGTTAACCGAGGCCGACAGGTTATTCGAGGTTGGTTCGGAACATGAGTTATGTAAGGTTGTTGGGGATCCTAGGACTTCAAAGTGTGAGCTCGTGATGAAAGGGATGCCGGATGAGATCTATGATGTCGAGTGGGATTTGATCATGGTTGATGCGCCGACGGGATGGCATGATGCGACGCCGGGAAGGATGTCGGCGATTTATACGGCGGGGCTTATGGGGAGGAATAGAGAGGAAGGTGAAACAGACGTGTTTGTTCATGATGTGAATAGACCGGTTGAAGATAGATTCTCGACCGGGTTTTTATGTCAAAGTTATCTTACTGAACAGGTTGGGAGGATTAGGCATTTTACTGTTCCTAGTCATAGAGTACTTAGTAAACCGGCCTTTTGCCCTTGAATCATTCTTATATTTTATTTCAAAAGTTTATTTTTCAACTTTTTTTTTTCTATCAATAATATTTGTTGGGATGTAAACTGTCATGATTCTTAATATTGTTTATTTCTTTTCTTTTATTAAATGATTATATAAGATTTCATATATAGCTTTTAAAATCATTTCTCATTACTTTTATGTCTTTTTATCATTCTTAACATGACTTTCTTATATTTGTTTGAAAAAGTCCATTTTTTTTATATAATAATTTATATTAGGTTTGTATCAATTTTTTTAAAACACTATGGTATATTCTCATTTTATAAAATTATAATTAGAGAGAAAACTTGAATATCAAGTCATATATGTCACTTTATAACGTGCATATGAAGAGAACATAATAATAATAATAATAATAATAATAATAATAATAATAATAATAATAATAATATAAAAGCAAGGGACAATCAAACCTTAGTTTAGACTTTAGAGTACAAAATACTCTAACCATCATTATCACGATGAAAAATAAAAATAAAATAATTGGGCCTGCAAAATAAAAAATATAATACTAATTATAATTTTAATAAAATTAAAATATATATAAATTAAATATATAATTATAATATTCACTGTATAAAAAAAAATTAACTAATTAATTTATAATATATATTTATTAATTATAATGTTTGAAAGTTTTATATTATGCTTTTTATCGTTGTTGTGTTTAAACGATTTTTTTATTAAAATAATAATTTTTAATTTTTTTATTAAATAATTATTAATATTATATTTTTAAAATTTTAAAAATTAAGAAGTTTTTTCAATATCATTCTTTAATTACATGTCAATCTGAAAAGAAATAAAAAACTTAATTTTAATTTTACCAACCAACATGTAATCATTTGATTTGCTGAGGTTTGGTATGCCTATGCCCACTTTTTCTTTATTTGTATGTAGGGCAAGTTTTTAAATATTCAACCACACAATTAATCAATCAAAATAATTAAATATTTTTTTTTATTTTTATAAAATTTAAATTTAAATAAAAAACATTATAATAATTTAATAAAATAAAAATTCAAATGATTCAACTACAAACAATCTTTATTAGGTAACCAACCAATATCATATATATCTGACAAGAAAGAAGAAAACATCTTTCTTGATAATTAAGTATTGTTTCAATTCAATTTGAAAACACCATTTTATTTTCTAATATTTGTATGTCATAAACAAAATATCCAATTGTCATTATGCATCAGCTATACAAGTATACAAAAAATATATTCTTTCAAGTAGGCATATGATATGATGCCAGCCAGCCTTGAACACAAACCAGCAACAACAACTTATATAAAAAAACAACAAATAGGTATTATATATTTTATGCATTCTTATATAATCAATAGTTATAACTAATCAAATCCTTTTATAACCTTTGCATTCTTTCTTCTCCAATCATCCACCTGGTCAATTGACTTGGATCATGGGCTTGGATTTTGCATGATTTGGGTGCAATACCGAGATCTGTCCCAATTTGGTCATACTCATCAAGGGCCCCTTCCATTTCTGCTTTAACACTTGCTTCATCATTCTCATTCGCCACTGTTCCCCCCATAAGAATATGTTCATAATACTTCTCTTTCTCTGCGTCGTGTTGGAAAGGCTCAATTGTTGGACCCTGCTCCTCACGAATGCAACAACAAACAACAACTATGAGTCAAGGTTTTCTTTCCCTTCATTTTTACTTTCTATATATTTTACCTGGCATAGTTCTGAATAATGCTTATATATGTCGCTGGTTTCTTCCTGGTCACCAAGTAATGTACCTCCATACCAGCCGTTCGCCTCATCTACTGAAGTCGTTGCAAGATATCTGCCCATAAATTTCACAGCTATAAGAGAGGGTAATTTTGAACAACATACACATTCTCCAAAACAAACAAAAGAAGAATCCTACAAGTCTTCAAGAAACGGGGAAATAGTTTGGAAAGAGATTCAAGAATGTGCAATTACTCAAAGTGGAATATGGAACAATGTTGATGACTCCACTCAAAATTTGTTACTTTGCATGGAATGAGATAGCCAGGCTTCAAAAATGTTGCTCGACTAGATTTGTTACGTTAGTTTAGTTTCTAGTTTTTTTTTTCCGCTTTATTTAAGAAATCTAATAGTTTCTTTTTATTTGCTTACAACATTTATTTCTTCATTAAAAAGGTTTGTCATTTTTCGATAGTAAAAAAAGAAGTCTGCAAGAGAATTAATTAATTACCTTCTGAAGACATCCTCCTCATCAATATCATTCATGTCAGCAGAAAGCAGACCAAGGTCAAAATAATCATTCATTTCTCTTTCATCTTCATGCCCTTTATTTGAATTTTCATGTAAAGTGACCTTTGATGCAGAGTCATGTTCTTCAAACTTCCTTTGCCCAAAAAGCCAATTAGGACTCTTCAGCTGTATTTCACTGCAAGAAAGAAATTTCAACTCCGAATGGTAAAAACCTTTCGCCATAGATCTCCTTTTTCCATTTTAGTGTTTTTTCCCATGTTATTATCCTTTGTCGAGTAAAGAAAACACTTATGAATGAAAAGTAATATTACGCTGCATCAGGAGCCACCCCAGAATTCCCAGTTTTTTGATCTGGTTCTGTCCAAAGCCTTACATTCTTTATTGAGCTACATGTTTTCTCTATCAACTTATCAAATGATGTCAACTTCATCCGCGAGAAATCCTCTCTACATGCTGGAACAGGAGCAAGAATAGTTCCTACTCCTAAAGGTCTGGTACCAGCTGGAGGAGAACTGCAAAATAAACGGGAAATATTATTACTGTCATATTAGAATACACAATAAAATTATGCGTTTATGTTATGATGCAAATCCAAGTCAATCATAAAAAATTATTGATTGCACAACAGAATTTGAAAAAAAAGGAGTGATATTTGATTCTTTTGTTTTGTTATAATGATTCTTAACAATGTACAAGTATAACATACAAAAGCTCCCTTGACAATGGAATGGGAGAGAAATATGTAAATCAATTAAAAACACAATAAAATATTCATAATAATCCCATACCCTGCCCGCGGGTATTATTCTTCAAAGTTCAATCAACCAGGATTTCTATATAGCTTGCACGTATTCTTCAATCAATAACAATATTCTGCGTAATATTTTCATTTATTAATGCAGTATGCAATTTCCTTATATTCTACAATTAACTTGGATTTGGTTTAAAGAGGAAGTGCTATAGTATAAGATATAACATATTACTAGAATTATGGTATTAGAATAATATCTCATAAAAAAATTGACGTTTTGATTAAGATACTATTACCTTATGGAGGATAATCTTTATTATGTATGAAACACGTTCTCAATTACAGCAGAGAATGACAGACAACACAAATGACAATATGCAGTCTAATTACCTGTATTCTGGAACAAGATCATCTCCAATCCCAGACACATGAAGATAATAATCCGAATCCAGCTCCCAAAGGGCAGGTTTCCCTTCCTGAGGTTGAAAGTAGCCAAGAAATCTGATAAAGAATCAACACAAATGAAGAGTGAGCAAGAATGGTAAAGTTGCACTCCCAAATAAGAGTTACTGACACAACTTGCCACTAGACTCAGATGTCTCAACTAGGACTCCGTAAGTAAAGCAGTTAGACGTGGCAGATCACAGAAATGTATTGGAAATCAAGAAGGGGATGAGATCATCTGTAAAGAGAAAATCATTACACCTTTTGTCCATTCACCACCATTACTGCATGAAGACTTTTCTCAACAGGAAAAAACAGCTAAATCCAAGCACGAAAAAGACACAAACTCTATAGTGGCGTGAACTACAATGGACGAAAGGGAGCATGGCCCGATAATGCAAGTGTTGCATCCGCTAAAAGAGTTGAGCTCCATGTTTTCAGCTCTTTCGATCTAGAGCTATGAGTTTCTCTTTCTTGAAACTTTCCCTCTTTTGATGTTAACTTATGACAAATGATAATGTATCGACTTGTACTGTAATGGTTTGGTTTTCCCATGAGGAATGCAACTTTCATGTTACCGTGGATCAGTAAAAAAGAATCCGTCATGAGTTATTTATATTATATAAGGCCTATGGACTATTTAATGGTAATATTCTATAACGCACACTCACTTAGTAGAGTTAATATATAATGTGGAGAATAGTTAGGTTAGATTATTATGTTGAATTGTAGCTGAAAGACACTTCTATCTCTCATCTATTTCATATTGGCTACGGAGGGTTGGTTGTCTCCAAGCTTCTCACCTAAGGGCTTAGACCATTCCTTTCCCATCTCTTCTTGCATTCTATTATCCCAACCATTATATAATCTCACTTTTAAAAGAAATGTATTGAAATCATATTCTCCGAATAGATATATGTGTGTGTATCTGAAGTTATGCATGAACACACGGAAAGAGAAAGAGAGGAAGAGAAGCATTACAAGTTAATTGCATCTTGTTTTTCACCATCTGTGTAGGCATTGCTGTAGTATCGCTTGATGGACTTAAGAAATTCTCTAGACTGAGTTGTGGCCTTCCACTTCCCCTGTCTTTCTGGAAATACCTGTCATTCCAAATGAAGTACATTCAGAAAAAAGAGAAATCTTAGAATAAAGTTCACTTGTGAAGGAAAGTAGCATACAGTATTGTGAGCAGCAGAACCACCATACTGTTGGGCAAGCGCATCACCCATACTCTGATACATATCCATCAAAGCAGCAGCAATACTACTATCAGCATCCAACTTAAGCTTATCTGTTAATCCCATTGCATGAAGCTGACGACCTAATGCTTCTAATCCGTAAGCATACTGTGCAACATTGGTGCGATCTAAGCAATCTATACAGTTTGTGCGCAAAACTCCACTTTGAAACTGTGGGGCTTCGCCACCATAATTTTTTTTCTTGTTCAGTTGACTAGAATCGGACTCTCTCTCTTGTTTCACTAAAGAGCTCAAGACATCACTATTGCTTCCCATTCTGACGAGATCAACCGAACTACCTCTCAGATCTCTAAGAGATGTATCCCTGAAGAAAACATGAATAAATTATGCAACTTTGCCACTGATCAGCAGTGTAAAAAGTAACATGGAGATTCTACAGATTGAATAATAGTTAAACAAAATGGAACATCTCAAATCACCAAGAACTTGTAGATCTACATAAGGTCCATACAAGGTGAAAAAAAAACAGCAAATACGCATTCCAATATAATAGACATATTAAGTACAACATACAGGCGAGTTAGCATGTTCGGCTAAAAAAAGATATCAATGAAAGCACCTTGAAGTATTTGTTCGGCTAAGTGGGGTCACTCTTCTTTTATTGGAGGCAAGTCTGCCACCATAGTAAAACCCTGTCAAATCAAGTGCTTCACTTGCCACCCCGCCTAAAACAGCCAAAACATTGGCAGACTTGCTTGAAAGGCATAAAAAAAATATAGTGAGAAGAAAACATATGGCTTAATCTATATTAATAATAATAAAAAGTGAATAGAACCTGTTTACCTCTTAGCAAACTTATGAAAATCCCAATGGATGAATTTTAGGTCATTTTTTTCTGGAAGAATTTGGTTAAGATATCCAACAGCGTTAGCAAACTCACGTCTGAGCATCATTTCCCGGGGCCTTTTCTCCACTGTCTGCAAGGAAAATGGCCTCAGAAGTGTGTGATAAAGAAATTGAACACAAGCTGGTGATATCTAGCAACATATTCCTCACTGTATAGAAGAAAATTACTACTATAACAGTCAGAGTAATACAATGAACTTTTTCTTTTTCAAAAGTAGTTCTAACACAGTTGCATAAAAATGGATTATCACACAAATTTGAGGTAATTGTTAACATGCATGGAAAAAGAAGATATGGAAAAAACAATATAAATGTTTACAAATAAAACAAGGTTAAGGAAAAAGAATAAACTGAAATATGACAACCGTCATAGGCCTCGTATCCTTTTTGAAGACATTTCTGATATAACAGAGGCTAAGAAAGAGGGAGGGGGAAGATGTCCAAAGATTTTACAAAGTACAAAATGAAAACAGCTAGATTGATTAGGGAAAAACCTTGATTAGATTAAGAACAATAATGGGATTCCCGTATCTCTTTACTAGATCTTCAAAATGAAGTCTTGTAGCATCATATGTAGGATCATACCTCTGCACTAAAATTGCAAAACGAAAACAAACAATACAAGTTGTTCAAAATATAAGAAATAGAGAGTTCAGATATGTAGATGAAAAACAATCCAAGATGTCCTCACAAATTATGTCTGGCTTGGGACTGAATCTTGAAGCTTCTTGAGACCAGAACAATGGAATAGAACCACGCATTTGCACAACTGAACTCATCTTCCCTTTGCAAGATCCAGCTTCTTCATCCAGAATAATTTGTTCAGTTTCAACATCATTTGCAACTCTTCCCCGGTCATTAACCCCCCTTTTAAGATATCTGCATTCAGTAAAGCAATATAAAATAAAAAATGTGATCACTCCATGTGCCTATCATTTCATCAACTGTCTGGTTAGAATTAGCCTGCATAAGATTTCAAGGTTGTTTGAACTGGTTTATTTCGAAACAAACTGATTTCTGGAAAGAAAAAAAATCGTGATTGATGCAAAAGTGGTTTAAATTTGAAGTCAGGCCAGATTGTCCTTAGAGTTTAATATTTTAAAACGATATAAAAATAACATTCGGGTATTTTAGTTGATGACTAGATAGAAGAGGTGATTGATGATGTGATATTGGTTTATTTGGATTTAATTCAAATAAACCACATCAAACAAAAGTGAGTTTTCCTAAGAAGCTTCAATCAACAATTTTAATAACTAAAGAATCAGTGACAATAGCAGTAAATTTTATTTCAACTAAAATAAAGAAGATAATTCCAGTAAATTTGGGAAAAACATATATGGTGGCATGTCAAAGGACAAGAGATAGTAAAAAAATATCGGTTTATGATTAGTGTACCGTGTCCCTGCAAAATGCCGAGAACGCCTAGAAATCAAACTAACGCTGAAGTCACGCCCAAATATTGAGAGCCGAGTCTGCAAAAATGAGCATAACGTTCACTTTAAGAGTTCTAGTTTGCAGGCAAAAACCACCAATAAGGAAGTGCTATCTAAGGAAATTTCATATGATCATCAAAACCCATATTTACGTGGAAACCCAAGAGGGAAAAAAACAACGGGCAGAGGAGAAAACTTCACCATGTCGAAAATTAGGTTACGGGGGAGAGAGTATAGAAAACAAGAAAGACAAGAAACCCTAGCAGAAAATTTTAAATATTTATAAAGGTCCATACCCACAACAGTATCCTGTGAAATTCAGGATTATGTAGAATTACATGAATACATGACTTTAAGAAGAAAATAACAAGGAATTCAAGACATTCACATACCTGTTTAAAATGTCCATGAGCCATTGCGATTGTCCAGATAGTATTTTTGCATCTCGATCGAATTGGTTGTGTAAGAAAAGCATTCCATACAAACATGTTCTCATAAGGTATGCCTTCTTCGCCAGTTGATAGAACATTCTTTTGTAAACATTGCATAATGGGATATGTATAACTATAGAAGAAATCTTTGGTCAAATCAACACTTGATAAAAGCTTCTTGTACCTGAAATTTGAAGAAAGTTTTAGTAAGACCCATGTATTATCTTATACAACGGCAGTCTCTTCTAGAGCAGTCTAAGCAATAGGACATCATTAACAAATTTGAAAGTCTTGTACAAAAGCACCTTCAAACAAGGCAAATAATGCAAGTAAGTACCTTTGCTCGGTTTTGGAGTGAGCAAGATCAGTTTGGATTGAGGGATGAGGAATCGTAATTAACTGGCTCTCATCTATGCTATAAATTGCATGACCACATATAGAACCAATTTGCCTACGTTTGGTCACCAATATTAGATAATATGACTCCAAAATTCTAATGCAACCTGAAAGTGCATTAACTCATTATTAGAACCAAAAGTACCCAGAATCAATTAAGTAGCAAAAACCCACCAGCAATCCCATAAGCCTTGTAGACAGATGCCAGTCCGCCTGTTGCTCGATTTCCTTCGGCAATCCTCTGTAACAAGCTCTTGATTTCTTGCGGCGAGTAAACAACGGGATCCTCACTTATATTGAGATCGGAAGGCTCCATACGGTCGATCTTCAACACCCGAAAGAACCTCTTGTTCCGATCATTCCCAATCAGATAATACCTCTGCACAGCAAACAATTGAGGGAGATTTCACGAATAATTGAATCTAGGGCGGGAATAAGTTAGTTCTTTCTTACCGCTTTGGTTTCGTAAAGTCTGAATTTTTCCAGTGAGTATGAGTTGGAGTCTGGTTCGGCATCGTTGGCTGGGTGGACTTTTGCAGAAGGACGAACAACCGGAGGAAGGGTGGAAGAATTCGCCTTCAGGGTATCCGATTTCGTCGCCATTGAAGACGAGAGGGAGAGAAAGTCGTTTCTGATTTAAAATTCAGCACATTGGATGTGGACAGTAGAATGGATATATGATAAATTCAGATTGATTCCACTTTTTCCTTCATCATGGGAACGGGTCAAGGCTGCGCCTTAAACCCAAAAACCAGACCGACACGACATACCGTTGAACGATAATAGATGGGTTCATCTCAATTTGCCCAATGAACTAAGCCATATTTTATCAATTTATCTTTTAAATTACTCATTTTTATGAACCTTTTATAGTATAAAAAATTGTAAACTTTTTAATTAATGTTATTTTATTTTCATATAATTTAATAAAAAAATAAATAAAACATACCAGGCCTTAATGTATGGCTCAATTTCTATCTTAGGCCAGGGGTCGTTTTCATCAATTATCAATTGGCTCGAATTTTAAATGATGAGATATGAGATCAAACTATAAAAAATTTAGTTAGATTTTTCCTAAATTGAAAAAAGAAAAAAAGTGTGTTATTATTTTATCGTGTCATTTTTGTTTTTATTATTTAATTTATCAAGTTTTTAAGTAAAATGGTATTTAGAAAAATTTTAACCGTGTTTTTTTAAATTAAGTATTATTTTCATATTTTTTTTTAGATTTATGCCTTCTAAATTTGATAAGTTAGTTTGGGTGACTAAAAAAAATATATAATTTAATAAAATTTTTTTTTGTAAATATAGATAGAAATTATATATTTTTTTTCAAATAACCCATAACAACATAAACATAACGGTAGACACTCATTTTTCACTTCCAAAATTTTATAATTTATAAACAACTATTTTTTAAACAATTGAATTTTCAAGAAAAAATGATTTCAAATTTCAATAATGTTAAGGTGCTAATTAGCCTAAGTTATAACAAAATAAGGGTTTTATCATACTTGATATATTTAAGATATTTTATCATTTAATATCACATTAAGTAATAAAATAAAATTATTTAAAGAAAAAAACTTTTTTTTAATAATTAGATTTTGAACAATTTGTTTAAATAATTTGTTTAATTAAGTTTTGATTAAATAAGTTATTATGTAAAAGGGAAAATAAAATTAATAAAAAAAAGTTTTTTATAATCATATTAGTTTTTCAATTTATGTTGCTAAATTTGTTATTTTGTTTAATTAAATAAAATCTTTGGTATAAATTTACATTTACAAGATGTTTGGTACGTAATTTTTGTACTTAGTAAGGTGAAAGGGAATGAAATTATTTATTCCTCTATAACTTGGGAAGAATGAATCTCATTTCTTGATGCACTTCCTCTCTCATGTTATTCATTTTCCATGTTCTCTTATAATTATAATATTATATATATATATATATATTTTCTTTTATAATTATATTTGACTTTCTTTTATAATTAAAATAATAATAAAATTTTAATTTATTTATTAAAAATTATTTTAACTATTTAAATAATAAAATAAAATTATGTAAAATAAAATTTAATAATAATACAATAACTAATAATAATATAATATAATTAATTAAAATATTATATATTAATAATAATATTATAATATATTAATTAAAATATAAAAACTTAAAAATAAAATAACAATTATATATATAAAATATTAAAAAAGTTAAATATAAAATATTTTAATAAAAATTATTGCTAAAAAAAGTATACCATGTTATAATATATAGAGGAGTGATAGAGAGAGGAAATTTGGTGAATTTGGTGAGGGAATGACTTGGCATCACTTCATTGATTGGAAAATGTAAAAGTGGGAGGAAAGAGAGAAAAGAGAAAAATTATTTGATTTTTTCAGCGAATAAGATTATGCCAAGTTATTCCTCACCAAATTCCCTCGCCTAATCATTTCTCTAATATATATTATTAAGTAAAATGTTATATTTAATTTGATCAATTATTAGTATATAATATTTTAAAAACTTTGTTATATTAAATTTTTTAAAATCTTTTAACTATTTTTTATAAGCATTTTAAAAACTATATATATAATTAGTATAATATAAAAATTATATGTTTATATTTTATTAAATTATGAAGCATTTCAATATTTTAAACAATTATGATATAAAAATAAAAATATTATTTTTAATTAAATAAAATATAATAAAATAAAAATATTAATACTAGTTTCATTTACAAAATAATATTAATAATTTCTCTTTAATAAATTTAAACATTATCAATGAAAATGAAAATATCAATAGGATTGAGAATGATTAATACTCATAACCAAACACTACATTTCTATCAATATTCATACTTATTCTCATTCTACACATCAATCAAATTCTTATTCTCATTCCTATTTCTACTCTCATTTCCTTAACTTTTCCTCACTACAAAGTTTAGTATTTTTCCTCATTAAAATGTTTGTTTTTAATGTTAGTTAGATTTATAAACTTTAAATTATGAATAAATAAAATCTCAAAATGTCGTATTAGCTCAGCTGGTAGAGCGCATGGCTTTTAATCATGTGGTCGTGGGTTCGATTCCCACAGACATAGGCTACCCATTTCAAAACTTAAGCAAGAGCACCAACTATTGTGGTTGTGTCTCAAGTCCTGCTTAGAGTTTTCGGTGGAGAAGGAAAAACGGCAGCCTTAGGGGATTTGGAGATGAAAAATTGTGTCTTTTCTAAGGTGTTAGGGTGATGTATTTTTAGGGAAATCATGAAAAACCTAGGGCCCAAGGCCAATTTACCCTTAATGTCATGAGGAAAGGTTGATTGACTTAATATGGAGGAGGAATAAAGAAGTATTTGAACTTTTGAAGCATAATATATTTAATATCATGGGGATAAAAGAAGGAACGCTTCCAGTCAAATATTTTGGAGTCCCCTTATCTGCAAATCAACTTCAAATCCCACATTTTTGCCCATTTATTGAAAATGTCAAAAATTCTATCTTGGATTGGGCTACAAAAAAGTCTGTCATACGCAAGACGAATAGAGCTTGTAAAAAGAGTTACTATATGAATCATTGGTTACTGGGCACAACAAATAGTCATTCCATAAAAAGTCATGGTTGAACTAAATAAGCTGATGAAAGACTTCATATGGGGTACTGAAGATAGAGGAGACAAAAATGTCAAATGAGAAACTATATGTACCACAAAGGAAGAAGGAGGGCTTAACATTAAAAATTGTGTCATATGGAATCGAGCGCTCACAATTAAACATGTATGAGCCCTTGAGATAAAAGCAAATTCATTATGGGTCAAATGAGTTCATACGAGATTCATGAAAGGAGAAACCAACATATGGACATGCCAAATCAAAAATAAAATGGCATGGTCCTTGAAGAAAATCTTAAGAACTAAAGGAGAGGCAAATCAGATGATGAAGTTCAAAATTAATCGGTAATGGAAAAGGAATATTATTCTAGCATGATACTAGGCTAGAGAATGATCTCATAATTCTTCGAGAGTAATTCCAATTTATCAGAGTCAGAATTAGAAGAAATTGTCTCTTATACTCAGTTAGAGATATTCAAGAAAGAAAATGCAGCTTTATTCCGAGGAATATCATTAGAAAATGCAACTTTATTCTGAGGAGTGTCAATAGAACAAATTTGAAGGAGCCAGAATTCTAAATCTGATCAATAACATGTAATTAAATGGAAACACTGATACAAAGAGTTTGAATACTCTTATGAATAGAAAGTTCGTGGCAGCCGGCAGGATAAACATGGAAGATCATTAGAACAAACATAATGCAGAAATGTTGAAGGAAACTGTGCCGCTGAAACCATATTTCAATAGAAACTTGTTTATTCAAAATTTTGAATAATCAGAAACTACAGTAGAAGTATAAGAATAGATCGAAAACTTTTAAAAGAGGTTTTCATTCTAACCAAAACTTAAACCTCTTCCGATACCAAATTTTAATTTTTTAGGATGACATAAAATGAGTGTCAAATGTGTATAAACACAATTTCAATAAAAAATTATAAAGGAAATTCAAACAATTCCATTGAAAAATAATAGTGAAGATAACAAAGTGTTTTGATAAATATAATTTAAATGCACAAGATATAATTTTTTTTTATTTATCAAAAGTATGATCACAAATTTGTGTCAAATTGATTGTATTCTAATAAATAAATAAAATAACATTATTTCTGTTGAAAGAAATTCTAGTGATTGATAAGCCCATAATTAATTCTTTCAATCTACATTCCTATTTTTTTATTTTAAAACGCTGTAATAATAGTTTAATGACATAACATAATCTTAACAAAGAAGGTACCCATTCTAAGTTAGAAACAATTTAATATTAGCAAACATTTGATGAACATAAACAATAAACAAATTGCAAAATTGAATAACTAGTTATAAATTTATAATTAAAAAATATACATTCTTTAAACTACTCAAAACTCAAAGTAGATTTCAAAAATTTCAATATACTTCTCAAATCTTTTTTTATTTCAATATTAATATATTTTAATAAAGACTACAAATATAAGTGACATAACAAACATTTATAATAAAAAAAATGTGCTAATAAAAAAAATGTTCATACTATTTAAAACTAAGTTCTTTAATGAGATGAAGAACGTGGCTCGAGACTTACCAATTGTTTTTGCGGGCAACATTAACGAAGTGAGATTTCCGTCTGAAAGAAAATGGGTCAATAGGAATAGTAGCCTAATGCGCGAGTTCTCAAAGACAATTGAAGAATTTGAACTTATCAATTCACTTTTAGGAGAAGTAATGGCAATGAGGGTCACGTTCATTCTTGTATCAACATATTTTTAATTAGTGAATCAATTTTTCGAAGATTTTCTAATATATTTCAATAGGCCCTTTCATGGAGTTGTTCAGATCACCGACCGATATTGATAGAACGCCGAAAGATGGAGAAACATGTCGACCATTTAAATTCAAAAATAAATGGTTGATCAAAGAGGACTTTATAACTTGAATCAGTGGTGGGTGAATCAGTCATCGGTTGGTTCTCCGTCGAGTAATTTCTTTGTGAATTTAAGGAATCCGTGTAAGCTTCTTAAAAGTTGGTTCATGAGAGATCGTGCTTTATTTTATGGTAAAATCAATAACTTGTGTAATGAAATTAATGTCATTGACGAGAATGAGAAGATTCATAAACTCTCCGCTGAAGAGGTTAGTTCTCGGATTCATCTTTTTAGTAAATTATTCGATATGTGTAAGGATGAAGAAACTGGGCACGACAGCAAAGTAGAGCTACATGGTTAAGAGTCGGAGATAGAAACACCAAGTGTTCCTTGGGATCTCTTACGCGCAATCGAGAAATAATGTGATAAATTCTATCTCGATCGTGGGGAAAGTTTAAGATAGTGAACCTGAAATCTCTATGAGTATTGTCAAATTCTATAAGAGTTTGTTTAAGGATTCATTTAAGGTCAGACCTAAATTGAATGGTATAATTTGTTATTCAATTAGTAAAACGCAAAAAGATATGTTGGAAGCTCGTTTTACGTTGAAGGAGGTTGAGGTGGTCATTAAAGGGTGTGAAAATGATAAAGCGTCAGGATGCAATGAGTTTACTTTTGCTTTTTTTTAAGAAGGCGTGGCCTTTGCTTAGAACTGAAATTATGGAAGAAATTGATCATTTTTATCGATTTTTATCATTTGATAAAAGTTGGAACTTTATTTTGATATGTCTCATTCGTAAAGCTCCAGAAAACTATTGATGTGAAGAATTTTAGGCATATTAGTCTCGTTTTGTCATTCTATAATATTGTCGTAAAATATTTGGCTAACATGTTGCAAAGGGTATTAGAGACAGTTATATCTAATAATCAGATGACGTTCATCAAATGTCGTCAATTCTATGATGTTGTACTAATAGTCAATGAGTATATTGACTCAGTAAATTCAAGAGGTGAATAATGTGTGCTTTTGTCAAGTTAGATCGAAAAAGCTTATGATCGTGTTAATTGGGAGTTTTTATTTGATGTAATGGACAAAATGGGAATGAGTGCGAAATGGATTGGTTGGATTAGATTTGCCTCTCGACGGGTAAGTTTTCTATCATTGTTAATGGAAGTTCTCAAGGATTTTTGAAAGCCTAGAGGGATCAGAAAGGGTGACCCACTCTTTTCTTTTTTATTCGTCATTGTTATGGAAACACTCTAAAAAATGATGACTTTCGTAAAAAAACTCGGGACTCATCCGTAAAGTGTGTTGTGGGTCAAGAAGATATCAGTTTGTCATATCACATTTGTTTTTGTTGATGACACACTCTAAATGGTTCATGCTACTTATAAGAACTTTAAACACCTTTGAGATATTTTATGGTTATTTAGTGCATATTTCGGTCTTCGAGTTAATCTTAATAAATCAGGCATCTTTTTTCAAATTCTGTTTCAAATAGAAAAAGAATAAGGTTGGCAAATGTGTTGGGGTTCAGAATTGGTGATCTTCCGTCAACATGTCTTTGTATGCCATTATGTGCTAAATTATGATCCAAGGTCTCTTAAGATTTGAATATCACTAAAATGAAATGTAAATTGTCTAAATGAAAAAGTAAAATAATCTCGGAATGGGGTCAACTAATTCTCATTAAGAGTGTGTTGTCATCTATGCTCACATATATGATGTCGTTATTTATTCTCCCCAAGAGTGTGGCGGTGAAAATGGAAAAAATAATGTGTAAATTTTTATGGGGGTCTTCTAACTCATCGTTTTGTCATCTAGTTGTTGGGATAAGGTTAAATGTTTTAAAAATCAAGGAGGTATAGATATTCGAGATATTATTTCTTTTAATAAATCTTTTCTATCAAAATGGTGTAGTAGATTTGCAATGGAGTCGAATAGT
This sequence comes from Impatiens glandulifera, assembly GCF_907164915.1. NCBI lineage: Eukaryota > Viridiplantae > Streptophyta > Magnoliopsida > Ericales > Balsaminaceae > Impatiens > Impatiens glandulifera. The sequence continues at coordinate 65,373,323 of NC_061864.1, forward strand.
TTTTAAGCATCGATAATTAGATGTAAGTATGGTAATGATTGGTCTGGTTGTTCACAAAAATGTCTAATTATTCAGCAGGATGTAACATTTGGAGGGGAATTTATCCAATGTGAAAAAGTTTTCGTGAGCAGTCTAAATTCATTGTGAGGGATGATTATTCGATTAGATTTTGGAATAATATTTACGAGCTCGATAACTTTTAAGTATTTTTTTTTTAATTTATATATAATGTTTTGTCGTTATGTTTAAACGATTTTGTTTTCATTTTTAATATATATGGACCTTTTTAAATTTTACTATTAAATTATAAAATAAATATATCAATTTTATATTATTTCTATGGAATTCAACTATGAAAATAAAAAAAAATAAAAAAATGTATAATAGACATTATTATAAATAATATATATAATTTCGGATAAAGATTTGGAGAAAAAAACGTGGAATTTTTTAGTTATCTGATATGTATAATTTTTTTTTTTTTTTTTTTTATAGATTGGAGAATTAATTTGTGAATTTCATATAGACGTACAATTTGTTAGACAAAATATTTGTGTTATTATTTTTATATTTTATCATTTTTTTAATGTCAAGCTTGTTTTAATTATTATTATTTATGAATAATAAATATTAAAATAAGATATAACATTAATATCACAAATCCAAAAATAATAATTAGAAAACTCGAAATTCTCAATAGAGTAAAAGTAAATAAAATTAAAATGAGATAAATAAATAAATAAAATGATCTTGTAACACACATATTTTCAAGAGTTTAGAATTTTTTTAAAAGGAAACACTTTTTATATTAAATTTTTTTGCTTTAAGAATATCACTTATTTAATTATTAAAGTTTGAAACTACTAATAATATAAAATTTATAAGTTTTATTTTCAACTAAAATAAAAAATTAAATAAAATTAGTAAAAATATTTTCATTTTATATATATGTCTGATCATGAATTAGTATCAATAATTTTAATTTTTTTAAATATAATTATTTTGAACTTTTTACTTTTAAATAAAATATTTACACAATCTTTGTAAATATTATCATACCTTATTACATTTAGTTCCTCTTTATTATTCTCGGATAAGTAAACGAGACCTACTTATTTATCTTTTCGTTTTAAATTGATTAATTTTGATTCTTTATTATTTTATTAATTATTTATCTTTTTATTAATTATTGTTTGGAAGAGATCATAGCCAAAATTTTAAAATTATCTTAAACTTGTGAATATTTTATTGTTTTATTTTTTCAATCTTAAGCTAGAAATGACTCACAAATAATTTGATCTGAGCCCAAATAGGTGTGGCCCAAATGTTGGGTCCATCTACATCATCTTTCTTTTGGGTCCATTTTCAAAAGATTGTTTGTTGAACTTGTATTAAAGTAAAACTAAAATGTAAAAAATTAAAGCAAAACACATTTATACTCACATTTAAGTGAAAGTCTTGAATATTAGTTATATTTTATTATTATTAATATTATTATTTATATATATAATTAATTATTTTGAATCCAACTAATTTTAAAATATATATATATATATATTTAAATTTAAAATATTAATAAATAAATAACATTATAAAACAAATTATATTTACAAAATTAATTATATTAATTAACTAATATAAAAAATAATTTATAAATATAAATTTATTTTTTAATGTAAAATAATATAAAATAATAAAATCAAAATTATTTAAAAACTATAGGAAATTTAAATTTTAAAAAATTTGTATATTCAATTAAGATTTTAACTTTATTTTGTTACTTCTATCCATCATGTGCACTTTTACAATTTTGATAATAAAAAATAAAGAATTTTTATAAAAATCAAAATATTTGCTCAAAAATGGTTTCTTTAATTTGAATATTTCTTCTATCATCTCATTTTTATCAATTGATCAAATATTGTCTTGTTACTTAATAAACTTAAGACTTTTTCATTACATACTTTTTATTATTTGTCTTGGATTAACTTTAGACAATACATAGTACAAATTTGACAATTGATCTAAATAAATACTCATAAATTTAATTTAGATATCTAATAACAATTCAAATCATAAAAAAACTCAATAAGCACCGTTCAACTTTTATTTTATTTCATTAAGATTTACAATTACATTCATCAATCATACACACACAAAAACTACTTCTAATATGAAATCCTAATACAGTTTAGAAACTCTACCCAGATTACATTTCTGATAACCCTTTCACACTCAGCCATTTATAAGCTTCTTAGAATCATCCAATTATTTATGTCTCTACACCAAACCCTAGAGTGTTTCTGATCAAGAATTGTCTTTAGCGGTATCCAAATGTTGATGGTCTTGGAGCATTCTCCTGCAATTCAAAGGAAAGGAAAGGAACAGCAAGCAAGCCAGATAAGTAAGTAAGTCTGATCATGTTAATTTGTTTGATGTTTCAATTTGATCTACCTTAACAAACGAAACCAAGACAGTGATGTCATCAAGCCTGCCCACAGAATAACGAAAACCAGCATTTTGGGCAGGTGTTGATCTCATCTTATCATTTCCACTCTGTCTTGCAAAAGCTGCAATCTTTTGAGTTGTGGCTTCAGGATCCGACCCAGTTCGAATGTTTAGCAGGTATGGTTGGATCGACTTCTCCTGTTTGGAGGATAAAATCATTAAGCTTGGCGGATTTATCAGACAAACCCTTAGTTCTATATAATCCATCATAGTCATAAACTTCATTATGAATCTTGTCATGAATTCCATGGCAACTGATTCATTGAAATTTTTGATAGAATGAAAACTATAGAACATAGGAAGGTGACGACCGCCGCCAAGAGAGAAAAATGATAATTACAGAACATGGGTGTCTGTCGTTTTATACATGAATAATTAGGGCAACACAAGTACCCAGGTTTTCATTGGGCCTGTTTTTGGGCTTATTAGGGCAACGTCACTGTCGGGCAGCATCACTGTCCTAATTTTATCACAAATAAAATTTTATTATTATTTTTAAATGTTATTTATATTATATGAAAATGAGTTATTATTAATTTATAAATCTTTATATAAATTAATAATGATTAACTGTTTATTAAAAAAAATAATAATATTGAATTATCTTGTGATGTGACGCCTTGAATTTTATTAACTATTTTTTACAAATTAATTAAATTTAATTAAAAATCAATTAATTAAATAATTAATTATATAATCATAACATAACATGGTATTAAACGAGTATATCAAACAATTTTATCATGTATATAATATAGATATATAATTTTAAATTAAAAATAATAATAATAAGGAATCAAATTTAACCAAATTTAGATAAATTTTAAACTAAAGTTTTTTTTAAACAGATAAATAAATAAAAATATTAAAAAATTATTTATATTTGAACTTAAAATTTTATATTAAAAAAATAATTTATAATTAATATAAAATATTTATTTTTTATTCATATATAAAATCTTTTTATTAAATTATAAAAATATATCAATTTATAATAATTTATAAAATATAATTGTTAAAATCACCAAAATTATTTTATTTACAAATAATATATATATATAATGATTGGGAGAGTGAATTTGAGTGAGGGAATAAGAGAGGGAAAGACGTGGTATAATGCTGAAAAAATCAAATAATTTCTCTCTCTTTTCTCTTTCCTCCAACTTTTTTATTTTTCCAAACCATGAGATGATGTCAAGTTATTCTCTCTTCTATTAATCCTTCCTTAAATTCCTTCTCTCTATCGATCCTAATATATATATTATAAATTTTGGAGAATTAATTTATCAATTTTCAAGATATCTTAAGTAATTTCTTAGACAAAATATTTGTGTTTTATTATTATTATTATTATTATTATTATTTTATTTTGTGACATTTTTTTAATGTATTGTCATGTATTTTTATCATTTTTGCATATTGTCATGTAATTAATTTTTGCAACTGATTATTTGGAAAAGAACCATAAAGGGAGAAAAATGATAATTAGCACGAAATACTGTTGGGCCTCTATCTTTTGGGCCTATCCCTTAATTAGGGTTAAAAATAATGAATTTATATTTTTTAAATTTGATTTAAATATTAAATAAATTAAAAAATAATAAAAATAAATAACACTTTAGAAATTATATTTATAAAATTAATTATATTAATTTATTTATTTATTTAAATAAATAATAACACTTTTTTATATAAATATAATATATTTTGTAATTAGGACGAAAACACTGATAAGATTTCTTTGAATAATGAAGAAACATCACTAACAAAGTGTTCTTTTGGTCAGAGACAAATTATTATTATTATTATTATTATAATTATGTTTTGTGATATTTTTTTAATGTAAAACTTGCTACTTTTTTTTTATCATTTTTTGTATTGCACATGAAATGTTAAAATATATAATTATTTTAAATAAAATATTTAAAAATTATGTCAACTCACATATTTATTTTCATGAATATATATGTATATTTTTATTTCTATTGTTTATAAATAATAAATATTTAAAATAAGATATAACATTATTATTAAACATCAAAAATATTAATTTGAAGACTCTAAATTCTAAACAGAGTAAAACGAATAAAAATTAAAATAAGATAAATAAATAAAAGATGATCTTGTAACTCAAATATATATATATATATATATATATTAAAGGAGGTGGTGGTGGTTGATTAGTATAAAGTAGTTTGGTCTTCAAATGTTATACCTCGACACCAATTTATCATTTGGATGACATTCAGGAAATTATTGGCGACAAGAGACATAACTAAGAAATATATGAATATTTAGATGTTGTACAATCTGCGCAATAAAAGAGGAAAACATTGACCGCATGTTTGGGAAGTGGGCATTTGTATCCAAGTTGTGGATCAATTTTGCTCAGAACATGAATATCACTAACTTTCAAAATTCATGGAACGAAATCATAAGGCTCGAACTTGAGTCGTTTTTTTATCAAATATGGTTCGAATTTTGCATTGTGTCGTATGAGGCTCAAACTATTATAATTTTAAAATAAATCGAACTGATAATTCTTTTTAATTCTAACCAAAAAAAATTGAACTATAATTTGGATATTGGACTAAATCAAGTACAGATCAATTAATTTAAATTAACAACCAAGGTATACAAAACCAAAACCCACTTTCTTTAAATTGATAATATACTTTTGAGAAGTCCAGTTCATTAACATATACATATGGACAAAAATCATGATTTACTAACAATCACAAGATTTCAAAAAGAAATTAACTTAATAAACTAAAATTAAACTTAGATTTCGGTTTATCTCAAAGGAAAACAATGAGAATCCATATTCTACGAATTCTAATTTCATCAAATTGAAGGATAAGTTTTTAGGAGAAAAATCGTTTAATTTGAATAAAAATGTTGTTCGTGCTTTTTGAAGTACATTCAAGATCAACAGGTTCCGATGTTGGAATGAAAGTAAATCAAGCTTGAACACGCATTAACAAAATGAAGAACTATCTCATAAAATTGCTATTCCAAAATTTGTAAGAAAATTTACTCACACGAGTAAAACGTATCGATTCCCCCAGATATACCCTGGGAAATAAAAAAAAATAAAAAAATATAAATATTCCCGTGTAGGTTGAGGTGTTGAAATCATCGTTTATGCTCACTCGGGCGACTATTCCGATGGCTATCATAAGAGCAAAACGTATTGATTCCCTCATATATATATATACCCCTGAAGCAAAAAAAAGAAATAAAAAGAAAATTCCCTAAGCCAGAAAATCAAAACTTTCTCTATGACTATACCGGGAATAATCAAATTTTCGAAGGATTACGGCCCATGGCAAAAGCAACCAAAAATATAACTAAACGAGACTGCACGTCTCGGTCACCTTATTTGCGAGTTAAGAATTTGACTGCACATAATTGAATTTATTATCTATATATCTTAACATAAGACTTAAGAGAAAAATGAACTCAAGATCTTTAAGCGAAATAATCTATATCAATTGCAGAATGCTCGTATCTTAACTCTGAACACATTTCGAATTCAAGTTTCCATAATTCTTGGATATGATCCATATTTCTTCTTTTCAAGCATTATTTGAAACCAAATTAAAAAAAAAAGTCTAGAAATAACAAAACAAAGGAGAAAATTTGCTAGATTGGTCAACCATCGAGAAATTGAAAAGACTTTTGGTAAGAACAAAAGATATTGCTTTGTTTATCTTCTTTAAAAACACATCCAACGGCAACGTATTTAGTTAAACGAAGCAATGATGAATAGTGTTAGAGTCCTCCTTGATTGGATGAAAAATCGTTAACTTCTTTTAGCGACATAAAGTATATTACTAAACAACTTATAAGCAATAGGCAATAGATTATATATATATCTTGTTTTATCCAAAATGTTTATTTTTGTGTTAATTTGATCTGACGGAAACATCGATAACTTTTATTTGACTAGAAACTAATGTAAATTCCAAACAAGTAACTAATTAAATAAGAGTGAGATTAGTTTAATGAAAATTTTAAACTTTAATTTCAGCACATTTTCATTATGGATATAATCATATAATATATACCTCATAACAAATAATTATATCTATTTGCCTAATTTACTTTTCATTATTATACATATATCAGCCTAATTGGCTTGAAATCATTACTTTTACTTAATAAATAAATGTTTGTTTAAAAATATATGAAAAAATTCATATAACATAATATAAATAAGCAGAGACGGATCCATGAATTCGAGTTTGGGTGTATTTAAAAAAAAATTGTGTTTGCTTAAAAAAGTAACGAGAAATTAAGGATAAAACGACAATGGAAAAATAAAGGTTAATTTTGTCTTTTTTTTTTAAATTAGATTAAAAATATTGTATTAAATTAAAAAAAGTTAAGAAATTAGATGGTAACATCCCATTTGTAAAGTAAAATAAATAAATTATTTTTTAATTTAGGCTTCAACCCATTCAAATCCTATTTAAATCAATCCCTGCAAATAAGATATAGTTTTTTAAGCTCAATCATAAAAATATTAAAAAAAAAATTAATGATTTAAATGACATCAAAATACACCATAAATGAGGAATAACTAATGGAGAAAACAAAATGCTGACCAACATAAAAGAAAAAAATTTGTTAACGAGCGTAATATCCTATTGAAAATTAATGAGTTCTCCCCTCCCCTCCATGGTTTTCTTAAGAGACATTCTCAATTATCACAATAATAATGTTTGCGATTTTTTTCGAGTCAAATAATAATGTTTTCTATCAGAATATGATGAAGACAAATAAATATCAACTTGATTGAAAGGGTTATAGTACAATACATTAAAAAAAAAAAAAAATTTATTAATAAAAAAATGAAAAGAGTTTTAAAATGTTAAACGGTTAACATGAAACTCAGAATAGTAAAACTCTCTCATCATCATCGACCCCAAGACATTAGATCATTTTTTTCTCCTTTCATTCATTCTCTCTCCCAAAATTATTTCAAATCAGGATCCTCATCATCATCAAGGAGCGATTTCATTCCATATACTTGAAACAGATCGATCGATCATCAATGGCTCTCAAATATCTATTCAACAGGTATCGATCAAATCTCTAAACAATTTCCAAAATCTTTCAATTCTGGCGTTAATTGATCATGATCATGATGATGATGATGATGCAGGACTATGTCCATGCCCGATATGGTCAATGATAATCCCGCCTTTGTTGATAATTCCGACGATACAAAACAGAGACCGTTATCTGCTGTAGCAGAGGCCTTCGAAGATCTATCCAAAATGCTCAATTCTACAGAAACTAGCCCCGACGTCGAACTCAAATTGAAACCGTTTTGCGATGCATGTTCTTTAGTCTCCGTCTTATTCGGATGCCTAGGCATGGCTTTCAGATTTGCCGAACTTGAATACGTTTCTAAGGTTAGATCTTAGATCCATCCATTCACGAAGACGATGATTGTATATATATATCAAATCATGAATTCAATTTCAGGTACATAATCTTGTTGAAGCTGGAAAAAGATATGAGACATTGAGTAGTATGCTTGATATTGATGTGAGAAACGATACAGTAAGAACAGCGGGAAGTAATTCACGCAATTTACGTAGGGTTAGACAGGGGCTTGATTTGATAAGAGCAATCTTCCAGAATTTCTTATCACCAGAGTATGTTAATTATTTGTGATTAATTAATTATACATTTCTGAAACCCTAACCCTAGCTAGGAATGATTTGGTTTTCTTGTTCTAGATTTTGTTCTTTGAAAGATGCAGCATCAACAGCTTATGCTGATGTTTGTGCACCTTATCATACATGGGCTGTAAGAACTGCAGCTTATGCTGGAATGTGTGTTCTTCCAACTAGAGAACAACTTCTACTTAAATTGAATGCAACAGGTGAGATGATTATGATGATTGATTGATTGATTAACTATTTCAATGGCTAGATCATGATTTTGATTTGTGTTTGTTAATTGGTTGCAGATGAATTAGCTGAAAAGGAAATGAACAGGTATATCAAGGCATCGCAACCTGTTATAGAATTCATAGACAAGTTGTATATGTCGAGGGATATCAGCTTGGATTGGTGATCACGATGATAAGGAAGGGCGGAACTAGGATTTGAAATCTAATCGGACAAAAACTTTTAACATAATCTACTGGAACTATCGTACCATGATAATAATATTAATCAAGTAAGCGGAATCTATTTAAGGTCATTTAATTATATATAACATTTTGGATTATCGGGGTTGTTATCGTGGGTTACAAAACCTAGTAACCCCGCTCTTGATGATGATGCGGACTGACTTGGTGCAAGCAACCATTTTTCATTCTTCACCAACAAGGTTTTCAGGTTTCATCTTCTTTCTTTGTATACATATATTATAAATTTTCCTTCTTAGTAGATTATTATCATTCATATGTCAATATATATATACATTCCTTGTAATACAAGATTATTAAGTAAATTATGTAATTTATTTATTTATAGATAAATGGGTTACTTTTTAACTCATTATGATAGTTCAAGTGTGAAGAAAGATTACCTTAATTAAAGAAAAAAAACATCTTAATTTGAAATGAAAATATAATCGTTGCATAGAAAAGTAATAGAACGAATTTAAAAATACACTTTCAATCGGGATCATAATTAACTATATTTGAAAAGTTCAGTTATAAAAATATTTTGTAGCATTATTAAACTCATTTAATTATTAAGTGACAAGAATGGTATATTTCCATTAAAAATGTTTATATGGGAGTTATGACTGTGAATATTTGTGCTATTTTCTTAATTAAAAAAGTTACAACCAATTAAGAAAACTGAACTGACAAAAGTATTGTCCAAGACATTAAAAAGTATAGTGTTTCTATTAAAACTGTCCTAAAATGAAGTTGATGTCTTATTTATTAATTTTTTTTATTAATAATGTAAAAAAAAAACTTGTAAATATGATTAATAATTGATCATATTTTAATCACAATTTCAAAGATTTAATATATATATATATATATATATATATATATATATATATATATATATATATAGAATTTTAATAGATTAATTTGCATATATTAATAAATAAAATTATTTTAATATTTAATTTATTTTACAGAAAACATTAATGATATATGGTTTCCTTGGGGAGTGTATTTATTATTTTTGTAACTTATAAAAATTATGTTTTGTTACTACCATTCTTTTCTGGTTTGATTTTAGAAAATTCTGGTGATGAAATCAATATACTATATTATTTGAAAAATTAAATTATGATAAAATTATATAAAAATAGTTTTATATAATATATATTAAAAAATATTTTTATTATTAAATATTTTTATCAAATATGAAAAATAAGTAAATATTTTTGTCATATTATATTTAATTATGTTTATTAGTATTCGATGTAGAATCACAGCTACCTCGAAAATTCATGACCAACGATGTATCATCCATACCGATCTAGACTTCTAGCTCAACTACGTATGAAATCTGAAAAAATGGTCCAAACAAAACAATTTGGATAAACACCTCTATTCAAATTATAATACTCATATTTAATATCTCTAACTAAAAAAAATGGTAGGTTAGTCTCATTCAACTTATGTAAATTTGATTATAAGCCTCAGTTTATGAATAATATTACTCAATTATATATATATATTTAAATGTATACAAATTTATGACAAAAGTATTTCAAACCTCTCACATTTTTTTTTTCTTAAAACCTCTTCCATTTTCATTACTATATATATATAGATAATTTATAAAATCAATAAGAATAATAATTAATAATAATAAAAAAGTATAAATTAATGAGGTCTAAGAAAGAAAATACTGAGGTCTGGTCCTGTTGGTCCATGAGGATTAATCATATAAAGAGCCTCTGAATCCTTAGACCCAATAACCCTATCAAACCTAGCTCTTATATAAGTCAATTCCCCATCCACCGGCGCCGGCGCCTGACCCTTCTCCGGCGGACATGGAACCACGCCGGCACCCATCGAAACCCCTCTCAAAAGTTGCATAACATATAACTCATCATCATTCATTTCTCTTCTCCTAATCGAATACCCAATCTTTCTCCCATTACAATAAACAGCCCAAACAAATTCTTCCATCAACTTCTTCTTATGTGATTTGGTTTCACTTTCCAATGCAATTCTGATAATATCATCCGAATCCATTTCTTTGTGGAAAGTTGAAGTTAGTAATGGGAGTTCGATTATGAAGATGGGTAATCGATGTGGATCATCTTGTACAGCTAGGATTAGTCTGCCTTTCTTGTACCCGAAAAGGGTACCTGTTGTGGCATTGTCTGTTAGAAGAGGTCTTCTTTGTCTTCCTAGAAGGGCTACCATTTTGCAACCGGAAGTTAACATGGGAAAAAGCTTGAATAGGCGGAGGAATCCTCCGCCGCCGCTACTGCGGCGGCGAGAGGAGCCCTTGCTTTGTTTGCCTAGGAGAGAAAGGAGGGCTGGATTTTCCATTTTTTGTAATGAAGAAGATGAAGTTGAGATTTGTATATAAATGGGTTTTAAAGGGTAAGTGGGTAGTGGATAAGAAAGAAGAAGAAGTTAGGAAAAGGTGTGTATAAATGGATGATTTTGATCAAGTGAGAATGACTCGAGGCATCCTTCCACTTGTAACAAAAGTGATTGAGTGTCCCCATTAGTTAGCTAGAGAAGGTGATTGGTTAGCTGGAATCTTGAAGTGGAGGAGTCAAATTAATGAAAGGACCCCATTTAGTTGGAAAATTATGAGCATTTGATGTATGGTTCGGATTTAGATTATTTGAAAAATGATGATTTGGGTTGATTTTGAAGTGAGAAGTTGTTGATTTTTTTTAACAATATTTAAAGGTATTAATATATAATGATAAAATAAAAAATATTAATTTAAAATATAGAGTAATATTTAATACTTTGATTAATGAATTAAGTGATATAATAGAAAAAAAAGAATTTGATATGATGTTTTTTTAATTTGAGTTGCTGAAATAACCTAAATTGAACGATGCCTTAATTTTTTACAAACAAATTAAAAGTTTAATGATATTTTAACCTTAAAAATAAATTTGGTAGAAAAAACAGAGAAAAGATATTATTAGTTTTTTTTTTTTTTGGGTTAGTTGAATAGATAAAAAAAAGTGATAGGATCACAAGTTTGAAACATGGTTAGATCCGTATGCGTTGAACTTATATTAAATGTAATTAATTTAAATTTGTTTTTTTTATGTGAAATCCTAACATAATATGATATAATAATCAATGTATTATGTGTTACAAGATATTTCAGAGTAACTATGTTGGAAGTGAGCTTAGTGATGGATCTATGTAAGAGTTTGGATTGCTGAACCAACCCGAAAAATTATATTTTTATTTTTACTGCAAAAATGTGATATTATCTCTAATTTTTTAAAAATTTCAATTTAATTCACGATTTGTTTATCTATTTCTTAAAAAAGGCAAAACTTAATTTATTTACTTGTTTTATTCATAATTTTCTCGTTTATTTAAGCTCACTCAAATCTTTTTCAAATTCATCGTAACCCCAACTCAGATTCTTGAATCCGTCTCAGGTTGAGCCGTATAACTTCTCATTTATTAGATTTGTGATAAAAAAAAATTCAAAAAATTAATATCAAACAAGCTCTAGAAGGTGAGAGAGCTTCACTTTCAAGATTGATTGATTGATGGGGGAATGAACAAGAAAGGGTGCTTTCAATTTCAACGTGATTGAAGAAGGGGCGGACCACATGGAGGAGGACCAGAAAAAGAAGCCTAATTCTAACATCTTGTTTGATCTTAGTTTATTTTTCAAATAATCTTGAATTCTAAATCTTGTTTTATTTTATATAACCCAGAAAGATAGCTTAAATGCAAAAGTTGTTGATTAATAGATTAAATGTCGATCTATTGTTCGATTCTCATTTATTTTGATGGGTGAATTGATCAATTATTTGAGTCAATATATGTATATATGTAATGTATTAAGGGATTATTTGAAAATGAATAAAGTAAGAGGTAGGTTATAAAGTTTTGAATGACAATATTGGTAATGGCAGGTGTTGCATGTGGCTGTCTCATGGTTACTTGGGTTATCACTTTCAATTAATAGCTTTATCTTTCTTTTTCTTTATCACTTTCTTTTCCAAATTCACGTACATACACTCAATTATTAAGGTTTTAGGCTATCCTCTTGTTTTTCTTCCTAGCTCCAATCATGAATGCATGCTTCTGTTCTTTCTTTCTTTTTTCCTTTTTCTCAATGAAAACTTTTAATGATTTCTTCAAGTGATGAATCTTCATAGCATTGATTTCCTAGAAGATGAATTGAGTGATTATTTCATTTATTAAAAACAATAATCATCCTAATAAGTAAACTAATGAAAAACAATGTTAATCAAGTAAAAACGGTAAAAACAAGTTAATCAACAAGGTAGCCTAGTGGTAAGAGTCGGTTTAAGAAACCAAAATTCACGGGTTCGATTTCATCTGGAAGTGTTTTGAGTTTAAATGGGGCTATAATTGTAGGGTCATAATAGTTCTCCTTAATTAAAAAAACGGAAAAACAAGTGAATATAAGCAATAATCATTTTATCATATAAGTCAGTTAAGGTTTTTTCGGAGTTGGGACATAATTAAACATTATTTCACTCTTTTTTTTATTTAACTAAAATAATAAAATATCTTTTATTTTATTTAAAATAAATATTTTATTATTATATATTATATTTAAATATTTTTACCAACAAATTACTTTTCCAAAATTTATCCTAAACAAGATTATTTAAGTCTAATTTTGAATGCATCATGCGAATAAAATAATCATCTCAATTGAAATAAGTCAAACATTTAAGCACTACATGATCATCTAATCAAATTAATCACTCAACACTTTATAAAGTTTAATATTTTTTATTTAAATAGAAAAAAATATTAAATTTAGGTTAATCTAACATACATGCATACTTACCTCGAAATAAACCTCTTTTTAAAAAATATGACGGACTAACTACTATTTCTATCTTTCAATGAAACAGCCCAATGCCAAAAACAAAAATTGCATGTTTGAGTCTTAGAAATAGTTCAGACCATTTTAATATAAAAAGTTTGATTTGTTCTACAATTAGAAAATTAAAAATCTACAATTTTTTCATTTCGTTTCTTTATTCTATTTGTTGGAGTTGGTTAGTCAGTTGCATAAATCAACATCATTCAACTAATATAATCAAAACAACTCAAATTATACTTTTATGAAATATATATTGTTTTCAATTATCATTAACCAAGGCATGAAATGATAATCAAATCACACTTTAAGTCATGTTTATCAATTTATATCATTATTTTATAAAACATACATTTCCTTTATTCAAATCATAGCTATTTTCAAAATTCTTTTAAAAGCTAATTAATTTTAAGAGAACTCTAAAGATAAAGAAATCAAGAATTTAACTTTTATTGATGTCTTAACTATCATATGTTTGGTTCTAAGTTTTAGCAAATCAAGCCCATAAAACTAAGGACACATCAATTTAAATTTGATTTTCATTCCAAATACAAACAAGTCCTTCACCATTTGAATCTAGACTCATTAATCTACTTTAATATTAATGTTCATATTAAAAGTGAGTTCCCAATGGTTTATTAACTATGAGTTCAACTACCATCGTTTAACAATAGTAATTTAAGCAATAGCGACGCTAATTTCATCGTTACATTACTATTTCATTTACCAAATTTTGTCAATATTATCCGCATGCTTTAGTGTATATAAAGAAGCTCGATTCTCCAAAAAAGTAAAATTACAATATACAACCACCAACAAAATAATCTCAAACACCGAGATCAACAAAAAAATTACCCAAAAAGAAAGAAGATAATTTCTTTTGTAAAAGAAGGGAAGCATATTTTTTTTTCTCTTTTGTTTTGTTGAAGTATCATTTTCTCCGTCTTATACTCTTTTATACACGACTCTTAACCAACTCAATTGGGCCGTCCATAAGTTGGTTTCAACCCTCCCAAACCACATATATCCGCAGCCGGCGGCGCATCCCAATTCTTCGTCTTCAATTTCATTATCTCGAACCAAGCAAGACATCTCTGAATATCCAATCCCATAACCCTTCTCCTCTCGGCCGCTAACCTCTTCCCCGCCTTCCTATCAAACAACTTTTCCCACCCCTTCTCCCACGCCCCATGCGCGTCACAAAGCTCTAACGTCTGATTCCCCCACTCGGTCCAACTCCAACCACGATCAAGAGCCGGCATTATCACCTCCAAACACAAACCGGAGCAAGCCGCCGTGCACGGCCTACACTTGGCACCGCTTAGCGGTCCCCTACTCGATATCGCCGCCACAGGAACCCCATTCTTATCCGGTGGAAAACTGTACCTCCTATCCGACATAACGCAAAATGGTACAGACATTGTCAGGTAGGGAATCTGTTTTACTTTGAGTTGGGCCTTGAAGGCGGACTCTGAGTTGAGTTGACGGTAGCCAGCTGAGTCGAGTTGATGTATTAGGGATAGGCGGGAGAGGGCCACCGAGGAAGTGAGGAAATCGCCTATCCCAAGGCGGTCGTTAAGACCGCCGTAGGATGAACCGGGAGGGACTACATAAAGACCGGAGATGAAATAATCGGATCTTAACGGAGTTGACCAATAAGCATCGACTCGGGTTCGAACTATCCAATCGTAGGTGAAATTATTCTCTTGTTGATAGGATTTTATCATGGTGAGGCAACCTTCTACAAGCTGGAAATATTGTAAAAGACCCTGCATGTGCATGCATGCATAGTATTTACTATTAGACCTACCATTCATTATTCTAAATAATTATGATTTATGATTTATGACAAAAACAAAGTATTTGTGATATTTATATGATTTTAATATAATGATAAAATAAAAAAAATAATAATTTAAAATATAAAATATTTTAATATTTTTGTTAATAAATTAAGTGATATAGGTAATAAATTAAAATAATAATAAATTAATTTTATTTAAATAAGATCAACAAAAAGAAGAAGCCCTAATAATAATTTATACAAAAGTTTCAAATGATTAAGAGAAATAAAATCTTAATGCAAGTGTGAACCTAATAAACAAAAGGTAAAAAGGTTTATTTTTGGAAAAGATTAACTTTATTTTTTATTTTATTTTTGTTTAGAGTTTATTTGCCGGGAATATTACAACCACTATACATTTAAAAATTAAAAAATGAAAACCAGAATTGAAATATTTTATATCTTTAATAAAACATTTTTAAAAAATTTAAGATTCTTTTTGCCTAACCAGCGCTAGTGAAATAAAGGCTATAAGTACTTGGGGAATATTCGGTTGTGGTTAATTTAAATTTTAAATTATTTAAAAAAATATTAATTAAGAATAATTTTGAGAATTTGATTTTTTTATAAAAAAATTTTAAAAGATATTAATATATAATAATAAAATAATATTTTTTTAAATAAAATATATTTTAATTAATAAATTAAGTAACATAATTAATAAAAAAATAAAATAATATATAATAATAAAGATGCTTTAAAAAGAAAAATTAGTAAAGTAAAAAAACCAAACTCACTTTCCTTTTTTAAAGGCTACGGACTTGATTAGATGTTTTGATCTATTTTTCAAAAGCCATTCACAAAATTTCTAGTTTTTTACATGAATATAACTTTAAGAGTTTGAATGAGGTTTGGTTATTTATAAATTTAATTTTATTAAAAATATATTATTAGTACTATTGATATAAATGATATAATTATCAGAAATATATTTTAATTATACATATATTTAATAATATTTTTCTAATTAGCCATCGTAGTTTGGTAAGAACAATTAATCATCATTCAAATTATTTTTGAATCACAACCTCATTAATAATTTTTAAAGAATTTTTTAGGATAATTAGTCAAACAGAATTCTAGTTTATTATAAATTATAATCCAGATATCTAAATAACAAAATTAATACTTTAAATAGACAAATTATGGATTTATAGCTATTTTACTAAAATATAATATATAAACTAACAAGAAAAGTGATTCAATATATAATGGTTAGAACAAAAAGACAAATAAATAAAAAGTTTGTTTTATTCTCAGTTAAATATATTAATAATTATAAGGTACTCCATTTATGTTATCACAAAAATAACTGGGTTCTGCCAATAAAAAATTATGATTATAACAATTAAATTTAAACTCTTATAAATTTGAAGATATGTAAATATTTTGATTTTCCTTAGAATTTGATTCTGGTTTTATGAGATTTTTTTTTTTTTTATAAATTCTGCGTCGCTATAGTTATAACCCTTAAATCTAGAGGTGAGTCGGTTAGTAATTTTTTATTTATAGTATATCAAAATTTTCAGTATAAAAAAATTCATACCGTTATTTTCGGTATGATACAAGTAACATACCGAATATTGACTATATATCACAATTTCGGTATGATATTGATATTATATTTTAATTTGATTTTCAAAAAGTAAATTTTTATAATTAAATTAAAATGAAATATGTTTAAAGAATAAAAATTAATCTATTAAAGTTAAAAATAAATAATATTAATGATCATTTAATTTTATGAAAGTTCATATTGACTATCTAAATCTATATTTAGAAATAAAAATTAAATCTTAATAATTAAAAAGTATTATATATATATATAGATATATAATTTATATTATTTAGACATAATTATTTAGAAATTTTAAAAATCTCATAAATTTACATATTCCTTTATATAGAAAAAAATCAATATTAAAATAAATACATTTACTTTTATCTTTATAAAATTTAAATAAAAAAATATTTTAATTAATAAATTAAAAATATAAAAAATTAATTTTCATCCAACAATTTTTTATTTTTACATAAAACCTCAACAAAATAAATAAAGATATTCAATATAATAAAGGTTTTATTTCAGCTAATCCATAAAAAGTTGTTTTTATATATTTTTAATTATTAGAATATATGAAATCATTATTATAAATAATATTTAATAAGCATCCATCCAAGATAGTAGGAAACCGCTCCTCCTAAAGAAACGTACACAAAAAAAAAAAAAAAAAAAAAGAAAAAAAAAGAGTAAAATCGAGGAAGAAGGCGTAAATGTTGTTTACTTACCTGTATGCCGTTAGGCGAGTTACTAGCGGTTAGAACTCGTGCTTGTGACTCAGTTTCCGGTATATGTTTGGGCTTGAAGATCCGTACAGCGGCGATTTTGTGCGCAGATTTAAGCACAGATAACTTATACGAATTCGAATCAAGCGGACTGTGAAGAAACAGATCTGAATTCGGATAAGCACCGAGTATATTCTTCATAATCGAAGGTCCGGTCAGTTCGAATCTCCTCGCGCCTCCGACTAAACAGACGGCGATTCTCGAACGATGCAATCTCTTGCTCGCATCCGATTCGGCGACGGAGGAGGAATTAGTGACAGGTCCGCGGTTGTATAATAAGGATTTCACTGCTCCGAATGATGGAAGGGAGACTAATGGAGATGCGGTTGGAGTTATTGAGAGAAATAGGAGGAAGGAAAGTGGAAGGAGAATTAGGAGAATAACTGACCAATCTGGATCGCTGAAAAATTTCGTAAATGAAATTACCGTCGTCTTCGTCGTAGGAGGAGATATGATTTCATCTTCGTTCATCTTGTTGAAAATTGTTTGGAATTAGGAGGAAGAGATCGAGATGGATCGACGATGAATGTATATATATATATACAGTAAGATGGAGTTTGAAAATGGTGAAAGTGGCTTAGCTAGGGTTAGGGTTAGAGATGCAGACGATTTAGGTTGAGGAAGAAGATGGTGTGAATGAATTGAGAGAGGGCAGTAGTTAAGGGTGGCGATACTTATGCACTCTCATATTTCCTTTTTCTTTTATTTCATTTCTTTAAATATTAATTGATATATATTACTTTCATTCAAAACTTTCTATAACTTAAAAGTTAATTGGTTTTAAAATATCCTAAATTAGAATTATTTATTTAAAATTTATTTTGTCTTTGATCTCCAAAATATTGTGACAATATTTTATTATTTGTATTACCAAAAAAAAAATTATATTTATTTTTTTATTAATTTTATTTCTTTATATTAAGATTATATGAGGAAAGATAATATAATTTTCTTTTGTTCAATATTATATTTTATTTTATTTTTGTAATAAATGGGTGACAATTTGAATCAGTTTCAAATTGGCTGGTTCGAGTTGACAGATTAGCAAGTTAACGGGTTGAGCAATACTAACATAAACCTCATAAACCTGATATGTTTAGTAATTAGTGTCAAAATATTTAACAGGAACCTAATTAGTTTATTTGTGATAGACCCGAATTCGACCTGATTTACTCAATTTACTCAATGTAATTAATTCGCATCTCTTTATTTCAATTAAAATGACATCAACACAAAAATGAAAATGAAATTAAATCACACATACGTTTACAAAAAAAAACACAAAATTCAAAAAAATAAAAAATTGTAAACAGGTTATCGATCTACTTTAGGTTATTTAGGTCGACCTGATTTAGACCTGAAAAAAAAAATCTATGATCCTATTTTGATTTTTTCGTGTTCGGTTTGGGTCGTACTTTTGTGTATAGGTCCAAAATTGTTAGCCTTAATTATTTATTGAAGGGTATTCATAAATTTAGTTATATTGATGAGATCAATTAACAATATCTTTAATATATATAGTAAGTTAGTAACGTAAACTTAAAATTATAAAACAATAATTACATGCTGGAGAATTATAACTAAATAGAAAAAGAGATTAAATAAATTATTTTAATACTAAACAAGAATATATTTTTATTTTTAAGGAAAAATAAATCTTTAGACCTATCTACTTGTGCAAATATAATTAAGTTATTCGTATGAATAAATAAAAAATCGTATAATTAATAAAAGTTCAACATATGTAGTCTATCAATTAATAGGATTAATTTTTTTAAAATTTATATAATTTTTAATTAAATATTTATTTTTTTCTTTCTTTTTATTAATTAATTAATTAATTTCTCTCATTTTAATTATTAATTATTTAATTTTATATTTTTATATTTTTGTTGGTAATATTTTTGTGATTTTTTTTTATTTTCTTTAATATAAATAAAAATAAATTTAATAGTTTTTTATTTAATTTTTTTATTCAAGTTTATAGTAATAGTAAACAAAATTATTGATTTATTTTTTTTATTTTATTTTTTATAAAATCTTGATTATTATTATTATTATTATTTTGGTGTTTGATTGATTAATATTTATTATTATCCAATTTCAATGGTTTTAATTTTTGTTGTTGAATGAATGAATCATTATAATATCTAAATATTAGTCCCTGAAGAGTTAAATAATTTTAAAATAATTAATGTTGATATAGAAAAAATACAAAAGAGTAGAAACAACTTAAATTAAAATAATCAAATATTAACTTATGAATAGACTGAAGGAAGAAAAATAAATAAATAGAGAGAAATTAATTAATTAATAAAAAAATAGAAAGAGAAATTAATTAATTAAAAAAATATAAAAAAAAAAGTAAAAGAGAAAGATTAATTAATAAATAAATAAAAAGAGAGAAATTAATTAATTAATAAAAAAAAATAGAAAGAGAAATTAATTAATTAAAAAATCACAAAAAAAAAAAGAGTAAAAGAGAAAGATTAATTAATAAATAAATAAAAAGAGAGAAATTAATTAATTAATTAAAAAAATAGAAAGAGAGATTGATTAATTAAAGAAAAAAAACTTCACAACAAAAAAGTAAATAAAAAAATTAATTAATTAATTAATAAATAAAATGAAGGAAGAAAAAAAAATATATATTTAATTAAAAAAATATATAAATTAAAAAAAAATAACCATATTTATTAATTAAAATTAAATAAATTAATTTTTAATAATATATACGTTTAAATAAACTTTTATTAGTTTATATGTCTAAATAACTTAATTATATATAAGTATATAAGTTTGAATAACTATTATTTCTAATTTCTAAATAAATTAGCTAGACAACAAATTTTTTAAATATGCTCATGGTTCATATTTTGGTTATCTTGTTTTCATAATTGTTTTCCATCCACATTATTTTTTATTCATTTGGTTGAGAAATATTATTATAACTTAATACTATTTTTTTTTTTTTAAAGTTGTTCTTACCGTAATTTTATGATTTTTATAAAAATATGATCTTCATGATATTGAGGTGACTAGCCTTTGCATTCTACCACTTGATTAAGTGAGATGCTTATTTTTTTTGGTATGATAATTATAATTCACATGTGTTATAGATCAGAATTAATTCGTTTAGAGAGTTTATTTATAGTATGATAGGTTATAGGTTATATGATAGAACAATTTTCCTCGTAAATTTTTCAAAACAATCGAGGGACAAGGCCGACACTAGGATAAGAGAACCAATGCAGTCGCCTATAAACTCTAAATTTTAGGGACCCAAGAAAAATTATAAAAAGAGTTTGAACTTAAAACTCTTAAAAACTATTATATGATTTATATTAATTAACCAACTAAATTAAAATACTTAGGTTAAATATAATATAAAATTATTAATTTTTATAATATAACATAAAACATATCAAATTATATAAAAAATTAAGAACTTTTTTTTTCATGTCCCAAATTTCAGGGTTAGCCCGCCCGAAAGAAAGTAAATTTGTCATCACAATCTATATTAATTATTCTAGTTTAAAATGAAAACTTATTATAATTCTTTATTCTATTTTTAATACCTTTTAATAAAGCAAATATATAGATATTTATTATATAAAGAAATAAGAGAAGAAATTATATACGCTATGATTGAAATTTAAAAGATTATTTTTCTCTTTGGAATTAGTAAATCATCAAGTAATAATAAGATGTGCATATTTCTTTTCCATTAGAGTCCAATTTGTTGATTCGGGGCCGAAAATTTGTAGGGTCACCCTAAAATTGATGTAAGTGAGAAGTTTCGTGTTAGATTTTTAAAAAATAAAAAATATATTTATTTTGAGAATAAATGTGAAAAAAGTTAACTAAAAATATTATTATTTTATCAAATAATTGTTTAGAACTAATAAACAAAAATATTAATATATAATGATAAAATAAACAATAATAAAATGAATTTTAGTATTTTAATCCGAGATAGTTTTGAAGTTCTAAAAGTAATAAAAAAAAAGTCATACAAAACTAATCTATAAGATAAGAAACCCTAATAATTTGTTGAAATTGGCTCTAAAACAATTCCGAGATGAGATTAAGGATTTCTTTGTATTCAGATTCTTCAAATAACCGATTTATTTAAAAACTAAAGATTGATGAGGTGGTAGATATTTTTTTTTATATATAAAGACTTAAAGTTATTAATATATAATGATAAAATAATTTTTATTTTATTTTTAAATATAGTGTATTTTAATATTTTAATTAATAAATTGAGTAATTTAATCGATGGATAGAGATGAGTTAAATAATTTAACATTTTGGTTTAATCATAATAAAAAAAGAAAAAAATTTAATTAATTTAAATGTGAATTATAAAATATTTTCTACTCTAAAAAAAAGTCGGTGATAGATAACACGATGGATTTTTGTGAGAAATAATAATAACAAAAAGTCTTCTTATTTCAAAATAAAAAAAAAATTACACCTAACATTGAAATAATTAATATTGACATGAATAAATAATGTTGCACAACATTCTCTAGATAGACTCAAACGGTCATTTCATGTATATTAAAAAATTGACAAATATAAGAAATTTCCTCTAGTACTAATAATAATAATGGGGGTAATAATGTGACAAAATTGACACAATGTTTTTGCCAGTATATAAGAAGTTTCTTTCCTAAATAAAATAAAAGGATATATAATTTGGCTACGTGTTGAATTGAACCTTCCTAATGATTACAATGAAAATAACAAATCAATTAAATGACAAATTGACAAATTTTGGTAATACAAAATTTGAAAAGAATGAATGAAATTGACAAACATAACTGATTTGTTCCAAGATTAATTGATTCATTCTTATTCATTGTCCCTTTAATAATTCTTTCAAGTTTTTTTTAATTAAAAAAAATACTTACAAGGAATAACACCAAAGATAAAGTCTATATAATTTATCTTGTTAATCATTAAACCATTACTATTATTATTTGTAAAAGATTTAAAAAACATCAACTTTAATAGGTAATAGTTTTGTCTAAACTTAAGATTGTAGATCTTTTTAAGGCCTCTTGATATGAGCTCTTTTTATGATTTTTTTTATAAATACTCTCAATCACATCATCAAACAATCAAAATAACTCCCTAAACATCAAAATACCAATTATCTCTTAAATTATTTGTTCAAAATAAATATATATAATAAGACTCCAAATAAGGTTTTTGAATTATTAATACATCTTTACATCATCCTCTCTAAGAAATTTACATATCTATCTATCTCATCACTAAAAGCTAATGTATGTGCTAGCAAGATGTCTTATTAAACCCAAAAACTGCCCCTATCCCCATCCATCATCCTGACTTTATCTGCAAAATTAATTCAAGGCAAATGGCATGATTGTCATTGGACAAATAGCATCAATTCCAAATGAACTGAAGAGCCATTGAAGTGAATTAAGAAAATGACCCCACCTTCAATCATGTTGTGTTTTCATTAGGGATCGAACTTAATATCTCGACCTTGGTTCGAGACTCTTACCACTCGAGCTACCCAAATCTTGAACGAATGAGGGACTTATTCTTTTTCACTTAATCAGAGAGCATTGTTTCCAACTCAGGTTCATCAGATGCAGAACCATCATAGTCCAAATTTGTGTTGTTGATTAATAATCTATCTGTATCTTGTAAAAAGTCGCCCTGGTGCTGCTCATCATCGTCATCATCATGATCTGACAACTCTGGCTCTTCAGTATCGTTCTGATCATCTACAACTGTTTTGACTTCTTCATCTTCTTTTCTTGTTACTGAATTTATTTTTCCTACTTTTCTCGAACCAGATTCTATTTCTTCATTGCTTTCAGAAACTTCGCATATACATGTAGCTGGGTTCTCGTGAAATTCACCCCTACCTGGCCTCACCTCACGCGGCTCCCCCATGAACCCTCTTTGGCGTTTACGAACACCAGATGTAAATTCTTCCCATGTCATGTTGCCTCTATTTAAGAACAATCGATATAGTTTCTTTGCATTTGGACGAATTGTAGGCTTGTGCCCATAATATCTCCTGAAATCATTTTTATTTAGACCAAAAATAAGACATATATGATCATCTAGTGAATGAGTGTTCAATTCATCACCCACAAAATATTGATAGGCTAAACAAATCCCAACCCAACATTGACTTCATAACCAGAAAACTAATATAATGCACAAAACTATCCTAGGTTTGGTTTTAGTAAAGCAAAACCCTTGTAACTTGACTCATATTTTATTTTCTTAGATTCCCTTTTCTGTTATTGTGTGACCTGGCAGAGTTTGTTAGAGCTAGGCTATTTAGGAGGACCAACTGCTACTCATTCTTCACAAAAGGAAGAGAATGGATATGTATCCTTCTCTTATAAGGTCATACCTACAAATTCTCTTTAAGTCCTCCCTCTCTCTCGGTTGTTCGTCTTCCTCGGTCTTACCAGAAAACTAATCACCCTCAGAAGAAGAACATAAAACGAAAGAAATGAGAAAATAATATATAATACCTTCGCCCGGCAAGGATTTTTGCCATGTTACCATTATTATTGGTAACAAATACGTCACTTTCATCACAGACTATAAAATCTAGTGCAGCCAAGCGAGAAGAGAATCCTGAGAATTTGTCAAGTTCTTCCTTGCTAGCTATGGTATCTTTTGAATGAAAGTTGGGAAAGAGAGCTTTTAGGGGGGCCAAAGTCTCCTCCCCTCCGTAAACTTCACCTGATGCTACATAAATATGAACATCTTTCCCATATCCTAGTGCACTCAACATCACACCTACTTCTTCAGGAGTAAGCGGGCATCTTCCTTGCTTCCTCCCTTTATCTGGGTTGCTCATCTGTAAATAAATTGGGAAGAATATCCAAATATGTGTTATGCATACCCATGAAGAAAAGAAAATACTGCAGTTATATGTATTTGTCCAATGCAAACATCTGTGACAACCCCGTTTGGAAACACTTGTAATTTTTGTTACAAAAACATGTTATCTTGCATCTTACATGTAAAGTCTTCCATCTCTTTCTTATTGCTCCAAGTTCCTGTCTTTCCTTGTCTCCTCCGCCGTAATAACATCCTGAGAATGCAAGCATATCAGGTTCAAACCTGTGATAACAAACATTTACTTGCATCAGAAAACTTTATATAGTTCATATAACATGTACATCTTTTTAAACAGGACAATAAGTTCAAACATGTCAAGTTTTAGGCAAAAATATGATAAAATATGACAAAAAAACACAATTGGGTTGTTTTCTTATCATGCTTTTTCACGTTGATCTTGTTGTGATCATCCAAAAATTAGACTGATCGTGAAAAAAAAATCCATACCAAATGACAGTAAAATTACACTACAATTTAAATCGTGATCTAAAAAACAATTGGTCTACCAAATGAAGCAACAAAAATGACACTATAATCTGAATTATGATCTAAAAATTAATTTGACTATCATCCTGGTAAAATCTTATATGATCTAAAAATTAATCTGATCTAGGAAAAATCTTATACCAAAAAAAAAAAACCACTTCCAATTTTAACATTGACATTTTTTCAATATATCAATTTCAACAGGCACACAAATTACAAACAATCACTTTCATTATATAATCTTCTCATAGTTAAAGTAGAAGTATTTAAGAAACATGTTCCCTGCACATACAGCTCCAATATCTTGGTTTTAAGTGCCCCTTAAAAATGGCTAACCTAGACCTTTTCTTGAGAAAATAAGGAAAATTGACAACAAATACCCCTGATTAAACCATTGAGTCACCACAGCCCAAGCTCAAAAGGTATCCATGAAGGTAGGCTTGTCTGAATATACATACACAACACCCCAAGATGACAATGTATTTCCTCTTCTATCTTTTTTTCCTAATATCGGGTGGAAAATTCATAGAATAGATGATTACAATGATCCTAGGGAGAAAAACAAGGAGCAATCAGTCACATAAACAAGAACCAGTAGACCCGAGGTTAAAGACAGAGAAATACCTTAGATGGAGAGCAATAAAATGTTTACTTCTCATCTTCATTTGATGGACCAAATATTTACCCATTTCAAGTATAGGATCAGTGAATTTAAGTGCATGATAGTTAACTCTGCATCTAAGCTTCTGTAGATCTGTGTCTAATCTATTAGCAAGTCTGTAGTCAAACTTGTTGAGCTGAACAGCCTGCCAATTATCAAATATATCATGTCTGGTAAGGAGGATGGTAAAGACATTCAAATGCATGTAGTAAAAACAGATAATGAAGTTACTCATGTAAAACAAGCATCGGGAAATTTGACAGTAATAAAGTGATGGGCTATGTAAAAACAATATTTGAAGCCAAAAAAAACTTAATGTCTTCCCTCTCTCCTCTTAAAGCACGTGATAAGGATGTATAACGTTGTAGCCAACAAACTTTTTCTTAACTCCCATGAGTACCAAATTTCCTTCCATTCTTTATGATATTTTGGCTGCCAAACTCACTTGTCGCGAGCCTACCTAGGTGATTCCCTTGTTCTGTTGGCTCACTCTCTCTAAAACATCTTTTTTTTTTTTTAGGGAAGATATTTTTTCCTAGAGTTCCTTGTATTCGGGAATTTGAAAGGTTAAACCTTGTGGTGATAAAGCCAAGGCATGAATGTATTCTTGCAACCTTAGCAATTGTTTCGGACCTGATATAAAGAATTCGGTTGGGATAGGCACAAGATCCCTAATTATCCCTATGGAGTCAAAGAATGAGAGTAAATGTACTTCTTTGTATACAACTAAGAACAATCTAGTGTACCACAATGACAGATTATGGGTGTTTTCGGTGGATTCCTTGAGACATGAATTAATGACTGAGGCACATACAGCTCCTTACTCTATTCATCCAGGAAGTACTAAAATGTTTAAGGACTGCAAATGCTATATTGGTGGTTAGGAATGAAGAAGGACATTATGAAATTTGTTAGTGAGTGCCTAACTTGGAAATGAGAGGATATCACAATGGACATTATCAAAGGCCCTCTGGACTTCTATGCCCACTACCCATACCTATTTGGAAATGAGAGGATATCACAATGGACTCTGTAAAGGGATTATCAGATTTGGAAAGAAAGAAAAACTGAATCCAGATACATTTGACCCTTTAAAATTTTGAAAGAAATAGAAGATGTTTCAGTTGGTATCAGAGCAATTGTCCAAATCCTTAGTACTTTCATGCTTCTGCAATTGCACCTGCAATAGCTCACCTTAAAGTCTGTAAGTTGTTTTAATAATGTCCAACATTAAACTGTTTTCATTATGACTATAACAGTCCTGCAAATACATTAATAATGAGATAATTATTAATACATTAATGAGATACATTTAGCAACTCAACTTATGTATCTTTATAAAATATTAAGCTAATATAGAATATATATTTTTATTCTAATGACACTAGAATCATGAGAAGAGGAACCATAGTCAATGCTAATACATGATGAGTTAGCCTGAGATAACTTCTCAACGGGGCAAGTAGAAACATTGCGGTCAAATAAAATACATAATGAGTCAGCAGTCTAGTGCTTAAATAGTGAAAATTACATATCAATAAAATAAAGATCAAATCAATTATAATTGATTTGTTACTGATAACATTTTATTCTTGGAATTTTTCATTCTTGAAATTGTTCCTTCCAAGATAATTCTACAAGCCTGAATGCTACTATCCGTCACAACATCTAATTAAGTAATTCCTCTACAATGCGAGAAACAATTGATAGGGCATTGATGACTGAGAAGAACAATCAGGAAATTGTAAAGAAGGCTTAGTCCAAAAGGGCTAGCTATCAAAAGAGAGATTCTCAATGGTCAATGATGAAAATGCTCTTTCAACAGACATATCATCAGAATGCTCCCCACAACAGTATATCCAGAACGCCCTCAACAACAACAACAAAGAAGGATGCAGCCTGCAAGATCAGCATCGTGTCACGGGCTAAAAATTAGATCTGTGTGGCACTAAGCTAGATCGAACAAATTCTAACTTAGTAATTCTTTTAAAAACAAGAAAAACTCAAATGTAAGAACATTTAGAGAGAGAAACAAAACTTTAGAGGGAGAAACAAAACTTGAGAATAAGATTGTATTAAATTGAATTAATACTAGGTGATTTGAATGTCTTTGAGTTATTTATAAGACTAATTACAACAACTATATTAATGATACTTCCCAACTACCATATTAATTATATAATGGATAGGTTGAGTGTGGTTTTGGTAATAGATGAAGTGTAAACAAAACATCTTGTTTGAATGTGGTTTTGGTTAAGTCTTGTTTGGTTGTTCCTCCACTCTTCTCTCTTTTGGAATTGGCCATGACTTTGATGGACATCTACTTCTCTTGATTAGACCCTCACACAAATAGGTCGTGACATAAACCCTAAACTCATCCGAGGTGATGAGGAGAATGGTGGGGGAAGAGACCGCCCACATGACAAAGAGAAAGGTGGGGGAGACCTCCCACCTAGAAAGGGCATACACACAACTTAGAGAGGCAAACCGACGATTCGGGTAAACCAAGAGTTTATCATATTTGTGGTGCTCACAATCACATAAATTTATGTGTCCGTTCAAGGGAGAAAAGTTGCAGCAGTTAAAAGAACCGAGTCTTCCGAGGAAGAGAAAGGGACTCGAGTGGGATCCTTGAGACTGTTCAATGCTGTAAAGACTAATGTTGCGGAGCCGGTTGAGAGAACAATAAAGGGCTCGATGTTCGTGGAAGCTTTGATCGAGGGAGGCGCATTAAGGCACTGGATACAGAGGCTACTCACAACTTCATGCGTGAATGAGTGATCAAAGCGTTGGGCATTCGCATCAACCCATTAAGGGGGACGGTCAAGTCATTTGATATAGCCAAATCGGTGGCCGGGGAGGCTAAGAAAGTGCACACCAGGATCGGAGAATGGTATGGGACAGTCTTGTTTACATTAGTCCCAATGGAAGACTACGATATAGTGTTGGGACTACAATGGTTCGATCAAGTACGCGCTTGTTTAATGCTTCATTCTGACTCCTTAATCATTTTGTATCACAGAAAGACTAGGGTGATACCAACAAGGAGAGAATCAGAGAGAATAGACATGTTCTCGGCAATGAGATTAAGCCGAGGTCGCAAACGTGGTAAAGGGACATTTGCCACTTTTGCTAGGAAGGATGATGAGGACTGTTCCAAGGGGAAAAAAGAAGTACCCAAGAAAGTCCAAAGAGGGTGCAAGGTCTTTGAGGGGCATTGAACAATCTCAAGGATCCTATTCGAGTACCTTCCTCTTCATCGGAAGACTCGGTTCTTTAACTGCTGCAACTTTTTTCCCCTTAACGGACACATAAACTTTATGTGATTGTGAGCACCACAAATATGACAAACTCTTGATTTACTCAAGTCGTCAGCTTACCTCCCTAAATTATTGTGTATGTCGTTTCCTGTGTGGGAGGTCTCCCCACCTTTCTCCTTGTCATGTGGGCGGTCTCTCCCACCATTCTCCTCATCACCTCGGATGAGCTTCGGCCTGTCCACCAAACCTTGAGCTCTATGTCACAGCCCATTTGTGTGAGGGTCAAATCAAGAGAAGTAGAGCCCATCAAAGTCATGACCCATTCTAAAAAAAGAGAAGAGCGGAGGAACAACCAAACAAGACTTAACCAAAACCACACTCAAGCAAGATATTTGTCCACACTCTATCTATTACCAAAATCACATTCAACCTATCCATCATTATATAATTAATATGGTAATTGAGAAGTATCATTAATATAGTTGTTGTAATATAGGTATTCCTTTGTAAATCACCAAGTATTCATTCAATTTAATCCAATCTTAATCTCAAACCTTGTTTCTCTCTCTAAGTGTTCTTATATTTGAGTTCTTCTTATTTTTAAAAGGGTTACTAAGTTAGAATCTTTTCGATCTAGCTTAGTGCCACACGGATCTAATTTTAGCCTGTGACAATTATCAGCAAACTCCGATAACATACCAGTCCCCACGTGTACTCTTTTGTGAGAATGCTATGTGAGAAATTGCTTGCAAGGTTCCAATGTCGGTTATATATGCAAGAAAGTAACACATTTTCAGGCCCGGAAATCGCGGCATTCAGGTCCTCCAGAAAATGGTCCAGCTCCTTTGTAGCATTTTTAGTGATCATGAGTGCAAAATATTTCTCCTTTTTAAACTTCTTTACATGTTCTGCTACACCGGCATCCCCTTGACGAATTTCCAAGAACTCTCGAGCCAATTTATTTTTGGTGCTTAAGGTGAAATACTTACCATAAAAGACTTTCTTAAATCATTCTTAGGTCACTGAGTTAAGGTTTAGAGTGGTCTTGTCTCATTGTCATCAGATGCGTGCATCATCTTTGAACATAAAAACGCACACCTAACCTTATCTGAGTTGTTACATTGAATGAAATCAAATATGGTCTACATTGATTTCATTCACTCCTCAACAACTATTGGGTCGGTACTTCCTCTGAATTATGATGGTTTGAAGTTCATAAATTGTTTATACACTGGTGGTTGGTCTTCTCCATTATGATTATTATTGTAGTTCACTCCCGCATCTGCTCATTTTATATGCGTTTCAGATCTCACAATGCTTCTACTAGCCCCGTTAAGAAGTTATCTCGGGCCGACTCATCAAAGGATGTAGCAGCATTGACTCTAGTTTCTCTTCTAATAATTCTAGTGTAATTAGAATAAAAGTATACATTTTATATCAACTTAATAATTTATAAAGATACATAACTGTATATCATTAATGTATGAATAATTATCTCATAATTATTCTCTCATTAAAAATATACATTTTATATCAACTTAATAATTTATAAAGATACATAAGCTGTATATCATTAATGTATGAATAATTATCTCATAATTATTCTCTCATTAATGTATTTGCAGTACAATAGTAATAATGAAAACAATTTAATGTTAAACATTATTAAAACAACTTATAGATTTGAAGATGATTTATTGGAGTTGCAATTGCAAAAGTATGAGTGCGAAAGTGTTAAGAATTTGGACCAGAAACATTCCTAATCCTAATTTTTAGACTATGATAAAGATGAGTGAAGCAAAACAATGTTTAAACATATATATATATATATAAATTATTTACATATGCGAAAGCTAAAGAGTGTTTTTTATCATTACTAGACAAGTTCTATACACATAATTCACTTGTTAGCCAAATGATGCTACAAAATTCGGTTGTTCACTACAAAATACGATCGTTCAGTCTTAGTTGATACAAATTACGGTTGTTCAGTCTTGGTCTCACAAAATACTCGGTCGTTCAGTATTGGTCCCTCCTTTCACACTCATCCCTGCACCTTGCCCCACTCTAATTCTCCTTCACATGTCATATAAAAACTATAGTTGTGTAAATACACCTAAGGATGACAATTTGAAACCGCCCCGCAAAAACCGAACTAAACTGCCCCGTTTGGGACGATTTTTCCCTGAAACCAAATGGGGATGGGGCGGGGATGGCATTTGTGTCCCCGAATGGGGATGGGGCGGGTTTTTAGATTAGTTTATCATAGTGATGGTAAAGTTACATTTTGAGCACATATTTTGACCATAAACTTTCAGAGCTGATCCTGAAGTGAGGAATCTCTGTTTTGAGTCGTATTTGGTTAAGTGATTTAGGAGTGTATCCCTAAAGTCTCAACCTACTTTTAAACCATATTACAGTTATTTTTAAAGCTAATCTTAGAATGTCAAGTCTCATAAAATTTAAATTAAGTATTTTGGAATTAGACTACCAAAACTCATCTTGGTTAGCCCTCCTCCTGTATTAATCCGTCAATTCATTCATCAGTATTCATTATGATCCCATAACTCTGAACATTAGAGTTTCGTAAAAATATATCATATTTTGGAAAACATGGTTTTCAACACTGTTCATCAATAAAAAATGAATATGCAATAAAATCATACTTTAAAAAAGTATGCATTATGTATAGTAAATATATAAATTATATAGCACGGTGGATTTTTAAAGATTATTTTAGAAAAAGTTTGCCTTAGATCATGAAATTACTAAGAATTGATCTTTGCTATGAAGGATAAGGATGATTGTTCTTCAATAGCTTCTAAGGGATGTATGACTTTTGTTTCTTAGTGAAGAGGGAAAATTGATATCATCTAATGGAATAAATCAATTGTGAAAAATATTTGAAAAATATATAGTTTCAGTCA
Organism: Impatiens glandulifera; assembly: GCF_907164915.1. Taxonomy (NCBI): domain Eukaryota; kingdom Viridiplantae; phylum Streptophyta; class Magnoliopsida; order Ericales; family Balsaminaceae; genus Impatiens; species Impatiens glandulifera. The sequence continues at coordinate 65,405,284 of NC_061864.1, forward strand.
TGGTGGTTGGAGAGCCTGTTGGATGTCTAATGTAGAGGACATGTGGCATTCTTAAAACTTATTACTAATTAAGATAGCTGACTAAAGCATGAGTTTGGCAAAGTATGGGCAAAGCATAAGCTGGGCTAAGTATGGGCAAGGCATAGCATAGCATGAACTGGACTAAGTATGGACAAGGCATAGTATGAGCTGTACAAAGCAATAGAATGAGCAAGTAATAGCATGAATTGGGCTAATTATGGACTGGATAAAGCATGAGCTGTCTAAAACATGGTCAAATGGCTGCTAATTAAAGGGTCATGTTAATATAATATATAATATTCTAATTTTAAGAATGGACCCCTCCACATGCATGTTTCTCTCTTTATCCCTTAGCCTTTTAATACATATATATATATGTGCATACGATCCTCGATCTTATTTGAAATTCTCGATCCTAGGTTCGAATTTTTTTGGTCCTGGGTCTTTGCCAGGACCGAAGATGTTCGGTCAGAAAAATGATTTTGGGGCATTACATATGGGATATGGATTAAGAAGAAATAAACTTTGTTGGGAAAATAAATGGATGAAAAGAACAGGGAAAATGTAAAATTAGCAACCATTTGTCTTTCTGGCGACTTTGTGGTACACATATTACCTAGGAGTAACTAAATCCAGCCAAAAAATGTCTTTTTCCAATATAGTAAAGTAGGCTTAGAATACCAGATTTACACATCTCACCTTTCAACTAACAGAGAGTACCTAGGCACCAGGACAGAAAACTCTACGAAGAACTCCTCTATTTCATACAATAATCATTAGTTTCAACTTTGTTTTCTTGATGCAAGTGAAGAAGCATCTTTCATGCATTATTGGTAAGTCTCATAACTGATCTTTCTCATCCCGCTTCAGTTTCTATTATTAATCCAATTAATCAGATACTTGGTTGTTTAGTTATGAACTTCCATTTTTCAAGTTAATCATGATATGAAAAATCAACATTTGTTATGTTTTCAAGAAATAATCATCAACGAGACAAAAAAAAGATCTATACCAAACAAAGCAAAACATTATAATTTGAATCATCATCTAGAAATTAATTTTGTAAACAAAATGTAGCAACAAAAATCACACTATAAACTTGATCATGATAAAAAAATAATATGTTTGTTATCTTGAAAATATCTTATACAAAACAAGAAAAAAACACTTCTAATTTTATCTTTAACAATTTATCAAAGGATCGTGATTGTGACACAAATCTCACCCCTCTTCTTAGCAAGAGGGAAGAATGAAAAAGATCCCATGCATAGATACATAAGGTGACTTTTGTTAGTGCCTAGTATTAGAGAAAGAAATAATCAAGATTATGTAAAAATATTTGAATCCAGTTCTTCAATCCAACTTGTACATATCCAGTAAGAAGGGAACTGTGAAGACTTACATGCTTTTTCAAAAGATTAGGTAGTACTCGTGTTTGATAGCACCTAACACTGCACTTCCTTGGCACCCGCATTGTATATGGAGTCCAAATCTTTCCATCCCTTCTAGGAAGCTGTTTAATTATTTTCACATCTTTTGACAAACTTGAAATGAACCATTCAATACTAAAGATATCAGAGAAGATGCTACACATAGAAAAAGTAAGATGTCAACCAGATGATGCTATTGTGTCTTCTTCTCTCTAGAATATTTAAGAATATTATCACGAATTTACTTCCATTCCTAACCTCGCATCCTTCCAGAAGGATTTCTGATCCAACTTTGGTATAACAAGAGTAGCATTCAATATCCGCGCAGCAACAACACCATCTGTAATCTGCAATTCATGCATTTGATTCAATAAAACTGGCATGCATGTGCTTTTCAATTGTTTATTTCTTTTGGTTCAATAATTTACCCCTGTTCTTTGTTGATTTAGACCTCCACTAGTTGCAATCAACAAGTATCGATTTGGTTGAGTTATGACAGCAGCATCTGTTATTTAACAACAATGCCCAGATTACAAATGGGTTAAAGGAAACAATCAACATTGAGATGGGCTCGAATAATAAGCACCCGGAAACATTGTGCTTGCATTGCTGCAACCATAGTATAAGTTCGAAAGCTTTGAACTCCATAGATGGCGATCTAATTGGCCTTGGCCTCTTCTTTTCTGCATCACAATTCACAATCATCAATAGATATTATTAGGCAATATCTGATCTACACCAGACCTCAATTCAGATTATCCAATCCAAGAGTAAAATGATTTAAAACAGTTAATAGAAAAAACCCACCGGAACACCAGACGTTTGATTGCCATAATTTTCAATGCCCGGTTTCAACTGAAAAGAAAAGAACCAACAAGTATATAAATCATTTTGCCGAAGCATGAAGAGAGGCGGAGAGGTTTACATACCGATTCGCGCTGGAGAGGATGGTGTAGGTGTTCGTTTTCAGAGGGATAAGGGGTGGTAATTGAAATGAAAGCGATTAGAAGAAGAATAACGCCGGAGATGGCTGAGATCGCCTGAGCTAAGAATCGAAGACGGTGGCGATAATGATGATGATTGTGGCGTCGCCGTGGAAAAGCTGCGACGCCCATGAAAATGGTGTGATAGAAGAAGCGCCTGGACTCTCTTCTTCCTGCCCCTCTGTATTATGTTTCTTCTTCTTCCTTGGTAATGGTATTCGTCCTTGTACAAAACTATTATGTATGGGGAGGAGAAAGATGGGCCTTTTTTAGGGAGAGAAAAGGAGGGAACGAGATCTGCATACGAAACAAACAATTTTATGCATTTCTACTCTTTGATTGAGCTCTATACGATGACGACGACAACGATACTGGAAACTGTCTATAAACTCTCTCTCTCTCGTTCAACACTTTTCTTATGATTATGGATTAGGGTTTCATAAACTTAATTCAATAAATGCTCACAAATTTGTCCTATATTGTGAAGGGTTTGGTCGAACCTCAACATCTCTAGAGCTCGTTTGATATATTTTTTTTCAAAGAAATCACCTCTTGAGGACGTTGAATATTGTTCGTTCGAACCAGTGTAAAATTCTTGTGTCGTTATTTCGTTATTTTTTATTTTTACGATATTGTTCTACATTCTACTACGATTGTTATTATTCCTCTTTCATTTAGGGTGGATAGTTTTTCACCACAAACTAGTATTAAAGCCAAGTTGGGCTAATACAGTCGTGGTTTATTTTTTTGGTGAGTTTTTTTATTCGGTCAATTATTTTGAAGATTTGAGATGGAATCAACTTCTAAGATTGATATCGAGAAGTTCGATGGAACGAAAGACTTTGGATTGTGGAATATGAAGATGAGAGCACACTTAGGCAACATGAGAGTTGCTAAAACACTCGAGGAGGAATCGCAATTACCGGTCTCGATAGACGCATAAAAAAAGATGGAGGTGTTGGAAAGAGCATATAACACCTTGATTCTTAGTCTCATTGATAAGGTGTTGTGAGAGGTTTCTAGTGTCACGACATCACATAGATGTGGTTTCAGTTGGAGTCTTTATATATGACTAAGACATTGTCATCTCGGATCTACATCAAACAGTGACTCTTCAAGTTTAGAATGACTGAGGGGAAGGAGTTATAGACGCATCTCGACGATTATGTCAAAATTCTTTTTGATTTGGAAAACATCGGGGAGAAATACAAGGATCATCATAAGGCATTGATGATTTTGAATTATTTACCGAAGTCATATGAGACGTTCGTAGACATACTCGAGCATGGGAGGGAGGAGTTTATCCTCGATGATGTGATGAGTGTGTTGAGATCGATTTACCAAAAGAAAAAGAATGAAAAGAGCAATATAAGTGGAGATGGACTCTTAGTTCGAGAGAGAACCGAGATGAGAGACAATAAAAAAAAGAGACGTTCGAAGTCTCACGGAAAGAAATCTACTAAGTGCTACAATTGTGACAAGGAGGGTCACTTTAAGTGAGATTGTCCAAATTTGAGTAACGACGGGAAAAATAGCGGAGAAGCGGCAGTTGTTCAAGAGGTCGAGAATGTGTACGAAAATGCGAACGTTCTCGTTGTCTCCACTAATTAGTCCGACAAGCGTTGGATTATGGATTCCAGGTGTTGGTTCCATATGACACCTAAGGAAAGTTGGTTCGAGACCTATGAGAAGACTTTGATGGGCAATGGTTTGTTAGGTAACAACAAGTTTTGCAGGATGATGGGATGAGAATAATGTATTTGAAGACGCATGATGGAATCGAGAGGGTATTGACGGACGTACGACACGTTCCAGACCTTCGGAGGAATTTAATCTCTCTCGACTCACTAGAACAATTTGGTTTTACATTAAATGGTGAGAATAACGTATTGAGGGTCATAAAGGGGTCGTTAGTGGTAATGAGAGGCGTGTGAGAAAATAGTCTTTACATCTTTCAAGGAGCGCCTTGGTTGGTGATATGGCGGAGCCTCGAGATGTATTGCCCACGATGTTGGTTTCTTTGCCTAGAATATTATTTTTGGGTGTTTGTCCCACATAGGAAGTGAGCAAGAAATATGTTTTGACCTGGCCCTATAAATAAAGGTCTTGGGTGTTAGTTTTCTCTTGAACTATTTTGAGTATCTATAATCCGTGTTAACGATTATAGTGGAATATTTTTCAGTAGCTCTGCCCGTGGATTAGTCAGCACTTTTACTGGATACCACGTTAAATCGGGTGTCGCTTTCATTCTGTCTTTTACTACTATTATTATCATTGTTCTCGCATCTGTTATAACAAATTGGTATCAGAGTAGGGTTGTTCAGATCTGCTCAGGCAAGAACGATGGTTGAAGGTAAAAGTTTGAAAACGACAAGTTTACTGGGAAGAATAGTTTCAGTCTATGGCAGATCAAGGTCCGGGCATTGTTGAAACAACACGGCCTATGGGCTCCCTTGATGAAGCCTGCACCTGTCCCACCACCTGCTGATATGGAGTCTTTGGAAGAAAAGGCACATTCAACATTGCTCTTGGCTCTGGCAGACGATATCATTACTGAGGTGGCTGAGGAGGAAACCGCTGCTGGTTTGTGGTCTAAGCTTGAGACTTTATACATGAAGAAGAGCTTAACCAACAAATTGTTTTTGAAGCAACGTTTGTTCAGTCTGCATATGCAGGAAGGTACACCTCTTAGAGACCATCTAAATCAATTAAATGTAATATTATTAGATCTTCGTAATATTGATATTAAGATAGATGATGAGGATGCTGCCTTGATTCTGTTAGTTTCTTTAACAATATCATATGAAAACTTTAGGGAGTCTTTCATTAGTGGTAAAGATTCATTGGCTCTAGAAGAAGTTAGATCTGCCCTTCACAGTAGAGAATTGCGACATAGCTGTAGTGGCACTATTTCGGATAGTCAGGTTGTTGGGCTAGTTGCAAACAACCATCAGGGATATGGTAAACCGGGGAAAAAGAAGTTCCCCAAGAAACTAGTCAGTATGGGTTCGAAACCAACAGATGTGTGCAATTACTGTAAGGAAAAGGGAAATTGGAAGAATGAATGTCCAAAGAAGAGACAAAGTCAACATGAGAAGGCACCAGGTACTGTTGCAATTGCTGAAGATGGTACAAACTCCGAAGAGGATATTGCCTTAGTTGTTGATGGTCACACACATTACACTGATGTGTGGGTTCTGGATTTTGGAGCATCTTACCATATTTGTCCTAGGAGGGAATGGTTTTCAACCTATGAGCAGGTGGATGGTGGAAATATTTCTATGACCAATAGTTATACCTGCAAGGTGGTTGGGATGGGCTCGATCAATATTAGGACTCATGATGGAAAATTCCGTACACTGAACGAAGTTAGACATGTTCCACACATGACGAAGAATCTGATATCTCTAAGTCTTTTGGACAAAAAGGGGTTTAGTTTCAAAGGTGAAAGTGGAGCCTTACATGTTTACAAGGGTTCAGGTGTGAATGTGTGATTCTGAAAGGTGTGAAACAGGGCACTTTGTATTTTCTACAAGGTACTACGATATCTGATTTTGCTGTTGTTGCTTCCTCCGAGATTGACCAAGGAGACATGAAGAAGTTGTGGCACATGAGGCTTGGGCATATGAATGAGAGGGGGATGCAAATTCTGGCTAAAGATGATCTTTTGTGTGGGCATAAGATAAAGGATCTTGGGTTTTGTGAACATTGTGTTTTTGAGAAACTACATCGCAGCAAAAGGCACACTTGATTACATCCACTCTGATTGTTGGGGGCTGTCACGTGTAGAGTCTTTGGGGGTCACAGGTATTTTTTGTCGTTGATTGATGATTATTCAAGGATGACCTGAATATTCATAATGAAGCATAAGAGTGATGCTTTCAAGAACTTCAAGCAGTGGAAGGCATTAGTGGAGAATCAAACTGGGAAGAAGGTCAAGAGGTTACGAACTGATAATGGTTTAGAATTATGTTGGTCTGAGTTTAATGAGTTTTGCAAGACTGAGGGGATTGCCAGACATCATACAGTTAGGAATACACCTCAGCAGAATGGTGTAGCAGAACGTATGAATCAGACACTACCGGAGAGAGCTCGGTGTATGCTCTCAAATGCTAGGTTAACAAGAATGTTTTGGGCTGAAGTAGTTAACACAGCATGCTATCTGATTAATCGTGGACCTCACACAGGTATAAATCTGAAAACTCCTTATGAGCTGTGGTCTGGGAAGCTTGCTGATTACTCGATTTTGAGAACTTTTGGTTGCACGGTCTACTATCATGTCAATGAGGGGAAGTTGGAGCCAAGAGAAAAGAAGGAAGTATTTATAGGCTATGGGAATGGTGTGAAAGGATATAGGATCTGGTCCCCTTCTGAGAGGAGGGTTATTCTGAGTAGGAATGTTGTCTTTGATGAAAATTTCATGCTTAACCCAACTGTGAAGTTCACCATTCCGGTAGATTGTGGTATCGAGAACAGGTGGAACAGGAAAAGACTGAGGCTAGTTGTGAAGTAGAGGAGAGTGTTTCTCAACCACTTTCAGCGGCAGATTTTTCAGTTGCTCCATCATCATCTATAGAACATCAAAATCTAGATTTTAATCGCCCTAGAAGAGCTAATTTTGGTATACCTCCTATAATGTATGGCTATGAAGACATGGTTGCCTATGCTTTACAGGTTGTAGAGGAAGTGGATCCTCATGAGCCATCCACCTACAAGGAAGCTATTACGGGTATTGAGTCTGTCCAATGGCTTGCTGCCATAGGAGATGAGATGGCGTCACTTCAAAAGAATCAGACTTGGGAATTAGCTAGAAGACCACCAGGGAGAAAGGTTGTCACTTGTAAATGGTTGTTCAAGAAGAAGGAAGGGTTGTCACCAGCTGAGGGGGTCAAGTATAAAGCCAGGTTAGTTGCTATAGGGTTCAGTCAAAAAGAGGGAGTGGACTATAATGAGATATTCTCACCAGTAGTCAGACATACTTCCATCAGGGTGCTACTTGCTATAGTTGCACATCAGGACCTGGAACTCGAATAGCTAGACGTGAAGACAACTTTCTTACATGGAGAGTTGGAAGAAGAGATATACATGACTCAGCCAGATGGTTTTCAAGAACCTGGAAAAGAAGAATATGTTTGCAAGTTGAAGAAGTCCTTATATGGACTGAAACAGTCTCCGAGGCAGTGGTATAAGCGGTTTGATAGCTACATGTTTAAGATTGGCTATTCAAGGAGTCCGTATGACAATTGTGTCTACTACAATAAGCTCAAAGATGGTTCCTTCATCTATTCGGTATTGTATGTAGATGATATGTTGCTAGCTGCTGAGAAGAAGTCTGACATTCAAAATTTGAAGGGACTACTCAGTATAGAATTCGAAATGAAGGATTTAGGTGCTGCTAAGAAAATTCTGGGAATGGAGATCTATAGAGATATAAGTCATAAGAAGCTATTCTTGTCACAGAAGGGATATATTCAGAAAGTTCTATCGAGGTTTGGAATGGCTACTACTAAGCCCATTGATACTCCTAGTGCTTCAAATGCACATTTGTCTGTAGTATTTGCACCTAAATCATCTCAGGAGAAGGAATACATGTCACATGTTCCTTATGCTAGTGTAGTGGGAAGCTTGATGTATGCTATGGTCTGCACTAGACCGGATCTTGCACATGCTGTTAGTGTTGTCAGTAGGTTCATGAGAGACCCTAGTAAGGAACACTAGCAAGCAGTGAAGATGATTTTCCGCTACCTCAGGGGTACATTTGATATTGGTCTCAGTTATGGTGGTGATAGTTAGTGTCTAGTATCTGGTTACTCAGATTCTAACTATACTGGAGATGTAGACAGTAGAAGATCGATGACCGGTTATGTATTCACGCTTGGTGGTTCTGTTGTGAGTTGGAAGGCTACTCTGCAGCCGATAGTAACTTTGTCTACTATAGAGGCAGAATATATGGCTTTGACAGAAGCTGCTAAGGAGGGAATCTGGTTGAAAAGATTAGTTAGTGACTTGGGTCTACACCACGATTAGGCTTCAGTGTACTGCGACAGTTTGAGTGCAATATTCTTAACCAAGGATCAAGTTCACCATGAAAGAACAAAACACATTGATGTGAAGTACCATTTTCTGAGAAGTGAGAAGAGGATCAAGGTAAACAAAGTGGGGACTGCAGACAATCCAGCTGATATGTTTACCAAGCCGATTCCGCAGAGCAAGTTTCAACACTGTTTGAACTTGCTCAATGTTAGAAGTTGTTGATTGCCCTTGAAGGGGCAAGGCCTGAGGCAGAGCAGGTCACATCTGGGCATATAGTGTAATGCATCTGTTTTGTTTATCTGGGCATTCAGTATAATGCATCTAGCACATCTGGTATTTAAAGTACATCTGGTGCATCTGGCTATCTGGGAAAATATTCAAGTCAAGGTGGAGATTTGTTGGTTTCTTTGCCTAGAATATTCTTTTTGGGTGTTTGTCCCACATAGGAAGTGAGCAAGAAATATGTCTTGACCTGGTCCTATAAATAAAGGGCTTGGGTGTTAGTTTTCTCTTGAACTATTTTGAGTATCTGTAATCCGTGTTAACGATTATAGTGGAATATTTTTCAGTGATTCTGCCCGTGGATTAGTCAGCACTTTTGCTGGATACCACGTTAAATCAGGTGTCGCTTTCATTCTGTCTCTTACTACTATTATTATCATTGTTCTCGCATCCGTTATAACACACGAGTATATGGCATAAGAGATTGAGGCACGTGAGTGAGAGGGGTTTGAAGTAGTTGAGTAAGAGAGACTATTTTTGGCAATGAGAAACTTGATGATTTGGAGTTTTGCGAGAACTATATATACGGTAAAGCTATGAGGGTGAAGTTTGGGCGGTCGGTTGAGGTGACTCGAGAGACGATTAGTTATGTTTACTCAGACTTGTGGGGGTTGGCGAGGACTGCAACTCTAGGTGGAGGTTAGTACTTTATCACCTTCATTGATGATTATTCGAACAAAATTTGGGTATACATCTTGAAGCACAAGGACGAAACATTTGCTAAGTTAAAGGAGTGGAAGAAGATGGTAGAGACTCAGACCGGGAAGAAGGTTAAAAAGCTCCGGATAATAATGGTTTGGAGTACCTAGGCAAGGAGTTCAATCAGTTTATTAAGGAATAAGGGATGGTTCGTCACAAAACTGTCCAACATACACCGCAACAGAATGGTTTGACGGAGCGAATGAATAAGACGTTACTTGAGTGTGTTCGGTGTATGTTATTTGAGATCGGTCTACCGAAGCAGTTTTGGGGTGAGGCGGTTAACACTGTGCCTTATCTTATCAATCGTTGTACATCGACGACATTGAAATGCAAGACACCGAAAGAAATTTGGAATGACGCTCCTCCAAAACTTGACAACCTTAAGATATTTGGGTGCGTGGCTTACATGCACCAACAGGATGAAAAACTTGATTTGAAAACGATAAAAAGTGTATGTATGTTCGTTGGATACCATGGGGGGAGTAAGGGGTTGTAAACTATTTTACAAGGACGGAAAGACGACAAGTACATCATTAATAGTGACGTGGTCTTTAGGAGACGACCAAGTGTCATAGACTCAGGTGGTCTTAGTCGCTTTATGACGAACTCGGGAAAAGAACATTAGGAGGCGACGAAGTGGGTTCTCTATTACATTGGTGATGTCAGTCTTTGTATTAAACGGGCGGGTGTAGATGATGATAAGTTGAGATAATATGTTGATGTTGATTTTGCAAGTGGTTTGAACAAGAGAAGGTCCCTAACGAGATATGTGTTTACCCTATTTGGATGTTCGATAAGCTGGAAGGTAGAATTACAATATGTAGTTGGCCTTTCAACAACAGAGGCTGAGTATATTATTGTGATGAAGGGTGTCAAGGAGGCACTTGGGTTGAAGGGTCTCGTGGGTGAATTTGGGGTGAAGCACGATAAAGTGGAGCTGTTTTGCGATAACCAAAGCACCATACACTTTTCCAAGAACTCGATGTTTTACGAGCGCACAAAACACATTAACATTCGATTTCACTATATTCGAGATGTCATAGCAAGTAGAGCGGTAGTTGTGGAGAAGGTTCACATAGATGAAAATTCTGCAGATATGGCCACGATGATGGGAATCAAGTTTCAGAAATATTGTGACTTGATTCACGTCATAAAGGTTAAAACGTAATCGGAGAAGTAGGAGGATCGGTTCTAGGATGTTCTTGGTGATGATGCTCATTCGTTTGACGATAGACATAGAGACAATGTGGAGAATTTATAGAATTGAGCATAAGGTTTTGAAACTCAATTTAGTGTGCTTCAATGTTAGATACAAAATTGGAAGGAAAATATGTGTAATTATTTGTTGGATTAAAAAAAACATGAAATCACATAATGGTGAAGATGTCAATCAAATCGTATTATTATAGAAATGTCAACTAAATTACCACGAGATTATATTATGGTAGAGATGTCAGAGATACCACATGATCTTTACCATAATTATGAATTCTGAAAGTATATATATATATAGTAGGACGTAGGACATTGTTGGTCCGTACCTAGGTAAAATTCTTGTATTGTTATTTCATTATTTCTTATTTTTAAACTATTGTTCTGCATTCCACTACGGTTGTTATTACTCTACTTTCATTCTTAGGATGATAGTTTTTTACCACGTCTTTTTAGACCAAGACGGCGATTGGAAACAATATTTCCTTCGCAGTCATCTTTGACCTTCTCTAGTCTCAACATGAACCCCTTGGAGATATCTTAATTAATTGTATATAGAAAGAATTGCATTGTCCAAATTTTGTAAATTACAGTTAAATCTCGATAAATTAATACATTTGAAATCAAAAAAAAATTATTAATTAATTAAAATATTAATTAATTGATAAATTAATCAATAAATTAATAATTTATTAATTTATCGAGATATTCATAAATTTTAGTAAATTAAATAAATTCCTGAATGTAATTAAATTATAGATGAATAAACTTAAATAAATTAAATACATTCATGAATATTACTAAACCTAATTCATTCATGAATTTAAACTAAGTTATGAATATAAATAATAATTAAATAAACACATTCATGTATCTAAGTTATGAATATAAATAATAATTAAATAAACACATTCATGTATGTGTACATAGTTGTAGTATTGTATACTGTATATACTCTAATACAACTGCAATTTCAGAAGATGTAGACTAGTTGTATGAAGATGTCCAACATTTAAGTCTTCTCATTAAAGAATTGAATTATCGTGATGTAATGGATACTGAAAAGGTTATTAATTATCCTGGTGAAAATGAAACCGCTGTAGAATTTTTGATTGATGAACAAATCATTAGCAATGTTATGGAAAATGAAAAAGAAGATGAAGCAGAAGATGACAGTACAAAGTTGGAGGCAGTCTCACGAAAAATGTCCTTCAAGCAATAATTACATTGCGTAATTTTCTCTTGCAACATGAACATAGTACACCATAGTTCCATAATGCTTTAAGAAGAATTCAAGAAAAAGTATAAGAAGATATCAATTTCAAAAGGAAGCAAATTACATTAGAGTCTTATTATAAAAGTATATCTTAAAATAAATATCTATAATTTTAATGTAATCTAAAATTATTAATTTATATATTATATGAGACTTATATGCATTAATAAAAATATATTATCTTATAAATTTAACAAATTATTAATTTATTTTAATAGTCCCGATTTTGGACTATAAATATTTATTAATTAATCAATGTTATTAATTTATCAAAGTTTTACTATAGTATACTATACTGATAAATTAATTCCAGCCATTTACTATTACAAAATAACACCAAATCAAATAAACAAATGTATATATTTTTAATTTAATAATTTCAAATTTTATAAATCACTCACCCCGTTTTATAATATTTTTAAATCATAAAAAAAATAGGCCAACTTAATTCAATTGTTTTTTTTCCCTTAAAATGATAAAAATTCAAAAAAAAGAAAAAAGAAAAAAAAAGGAAAACCAGAGACAATCCATAAAATGCGCAGATTCTCTCCTTCATTCTCAATCCGAACCAACCAGTGGTTGCAAAAGGAACATGAACACACTCCTCCTTCCACCGCCATTTTCAACTCGCTTTCCTTCTTCTTCTTCTCTTCGATTCTCAGCTGTAACAACAACAACAACAACAACAATTCTTCATCACAACAATATCTTCCAAACCCGTCTTCTCGTTTCATCGTTTACTTCCCTCACCAACACCACACACCTAAACTTGAACGAATACGACGACGATGGCGACCCACAAAACGATATCGCTTCCCTTCCTAACCGCCGCTACGACTTCGCTCCTCTCCTTCAATTCCTCACAACCACCACCCCTGTCCTTGAAGAACCCAACTCGCCCACGACACTAGACCCCACTGAACTCCGCCTTGCCGAGACCTATCGAGTGGTTTCAGCTCCCCTCTGGCACTCACTTCTCAAATCTCTATCTTCCACCTCTTCCTCCATTTCAACGGCTTACAATCTTGTTATCTGGTTACAGAAGCATAACTTGTGTTTCTCATACGAATTGCTCTATTCGATTCTCATTCACGCTCTGGGACGTTCCGAGATGCTTTACGAAGCGTTTTTACTCTCGCAGCGGCAAAAGTTGACGCCTTTAACGTATAATGCCCTAATTGGAGCTTGCGCACGAAACAACGACCTTGAAAAAGCTCTGAATCTTATGTCTCGGATGCGAAGTGAAGGTTATCAATCGGATTTTGTTAATTACAGCTTGATTATTCAGTCCCTTACTCGTAGTAATAAGATTGATTCGGCAATGTTACAGAAGCTTCATGAGGAGATTGAGGAGGATAAGATAGAGCTTGATGGTCAGTTGTTGAATGATATAACAGTTGGGTTTGCTAAAGCTGGTGATGTTACTCGAGCTATGTATTTCCTCGCTATGATACAGGGAAACGGTTTGAGCGCAAAAACTACCACTGTTGTCGCCATCATATCGTCTTTGGGAAATTCGGGCAGGACAGAGGAGGCAGAGGCCATCTTTGAGGAGCTAAAGGAAGGTGGGCTTCAGCCAAGAACTAGGGCTTATAATGCACTTCTTAAAGGGTATGTGAAGACGGGTTCGCTAAGAGATGCAGAGTATATCGTGTCGGAGATGGAAGGAAACGGTGTGTCTCCTGATGAGCAGACGTACAGTCTTCTAATTGATGCTTATGGAAATGCAGGTAGATGGGAGAGTGCCAGAATTGTGCTTAAGGAAATGGAAGCTAACAAGGTGCTTCCTAATTCGTATGTGTTTAGTCGGATACTAGCTGGTTATCGCGATAGAGGGGAATGGCAGAAATCATTTCAAGTATTGAAAGAAATGAAGAGTTGTGGTGTTCAGCCTGATAGGCATTTTTATAACGTAATGATTGATGCTTTTGGAAAGTACAATTGTCTTGATCAAGCTATTGCAACTTTTGATCGGATGGTATCAGAAGGTATAAAGCCCGATACTGTTACTTGGAACAGTCTCATAGACTGTCATCGTAAGTTCGGGCACCATAGCAAAGCAGAGGAACTGTTCGAGAAGATGCAAGAGAGCGGATGCTCCCCTTGCACGACGACATATAACATAATGATCAACTCTTGTGGGGAGCAGGAGAGATGGGAAGATGTAAAGAAGCTGATGGGAAAGATGCAGGCTCAGGGTTTACTTCCCAATGCTGTTACATATACTACGATAGTCGACATTTATGGAAAGTCTGGGAGATTTAACGATGCAATTGAATGCCTGGAAGACATGAAGTCCAAAGGGTTAAAACCTTCCTCCACAATGTATAATGCTTTGATTAATGCGTATGCACAAAGGGTATGTTATGCCTAACACTATTTTCTCTTTTCCAACCAGAAGTTGATCCTGGTCTTTTAGATAAACTATTCAACTTTAGCTCGTATTAAACCAAGGAAAAATTTGGGTTGGGAAGACATATTCTGAAACCAAATAGTTGCAGGCTCCATATTTAAGCTAGTCTCGAGGTTGGTTAGATAAAAATAGTCTCCATAAGGTAATAGGTAGTTGATATCTGCCACTACATTATTCCAGAAACCGAACATCCCACTACTTAAGTTAGAGTTTATCCCATGGAGGAGGTTAACACAACATCCCACTGCCTATCTTGGGTGGTTAGTAATTTAGAGTTTGTTCCAGCCTTCTACATGGAAGATTTCTAATGCTATGTTTGGTTCGGGCATAATTGTAAACTAAATTGGAATTGGGTGTACAATTCCAATCTTTTGTTTGTTTGATGACATAAAAGTGTTAAAATAAAGAATTGGAATTATAATTGCAATTGTAATTCCAATTATGTTATATTCTAATTCCGTCTTTCAAGCCAATACTTAACATGAACTGTCTGATCTTGATCCTATATTATTCTGCCCATCCCATTATTAGACAAGATTACTTGGCTCTTTTCTGATGTTTTTATTTTTATAATTTATAAATGAGTCCCATTTACTGTTTCCGTTCCTTGAATTGGAAAACAAAGTCATCAGGCTAATCCTTTTTAGACATAAGTTCGAAGAAGATCTCAATTTATAATGATTTTCTTTTTCATTGTGTAATAGGGTTTGTCCGAGCTAGCAGTAAATGCATTCAGGGTTATGAGAGCTGATGGTCTTACACCTAGCACATTAGCTCTCAATTCATTAATAAATGCATTTGGCGAAGATAGAAGGGATACTGAAGCATTTGCTGTATTGGAGTTCATGGAAGAAAATGTGAGTGACATATTGCAATTTCTTCATTTACAACTGTTATCTTGTGTTTTTATACCATTTTTAACTCTTATCTGAATGCAGAACTTAAAACCAGATGTAGTTACTTATACTACCCTCATGAAAGCTTTGATTCGGGTGGAGAAGTTTGATAAGGTTTGTTGATTTCTAGCTAAATTGTTGTTCTCAAGTCATTTGTTTCTAATTGGTGAAGTCATTACAAAAAAAAAACGTAAACAAAATAGGACCTAAGTTCTGTTATATTAGTAAAACATAGAGTTGCCAATTTATTCGAGTTGGGTTAAACTCAAAGTTGGTCTTATGTTTAATTTTTTATATGCAATAATTACATGATTATCAAAACTTTGTTTAGGTCCTAAAGTTTTGAGAAACAACTAAAAGTGTTTTCAAATGGGAAGATTCAATTTTCCTTTAGTATTATTTATAAAGTTGAGGTGAATTCAACTTTTAATAATAAAAACAATTTTTATATTTCAATAGTCATGAACACATAATTATTAAAAGAATTAACTATGACTTGACAAAAAAAGAGCACTTAATGTTTCTTTATCCATCCCAGGTTCCTGCTGTATTCGAAGAGATGATTTCATCGGGTTGCACCCCAGACAGGAAAGCTAGGGCTATGTTAAGGTCGGCTCTTAGATACATGAAGCAAGCATTGAAATAATACTTTGACAAGAGAAATTCTTGCGGTTGCAGCATATAATTGATAAACTTATCCTCTGCTGATGGCTGTTATTATCCCACTGGAGGTATGTAATGTTGAATCTATTGCTACCTGTTTTAGAATTGGCAAGAACCTATTTGAAAACCTGATTTTTGGTCATAAATACAACCACGATATCATTTTAAAATCGTTAAAAGTGATATAAAATGACCAACCTATATTTAGTATTTAAGTAAGTTTATTGGTAGCGATTGGATGTGGTGATAACTAACTAATTGAAACAAGCTGAATTCAGGATAGGGTTGAGCATCCATTGCCATGAGGTTTCTGGGAAATGTGGAGAAGAAAGGCGATCGTTGAATTATCTGCTTCCCACAAAAATTCATCGTGTGTATTAATAGAAAATTCCAATGTATAATTCTTTGCCGAAAAAAAGAAAGCAAAAAGGGAACATTTTATGTATGCAATATAATACTGGTTATTGCAATAAAAGTATTCACTTCTTGTGTAGCTGGAAATTCTTCAATATTGGTGTTACTGTAATTTGTAAAATCTATACATACGCTTTGACGATCCAAAACCGGGGTTGATTTGGTCGGTTCATCACTGGATAAATGATATTTTTCGAAAAATCAGGACTTTAAGGTTCTTAATGATTTAGGGTTCCTCATTCAAGGGATATCCAGAGTAACTCAACAAAATATAATTATCTTGAAGAACCAATATCAACAACTTTTAACAAATCTTAAATAATTTTCCCATGAAATTCTTGACCACCAAGAATCTATCATAATTCATTTGAAGCAAGGTAACAATTAAATATGATGCAAACAAGGTAACAATATTTTATCACATTGTGATTTATGACAAAATTATAGTTTTGAAATAGAAAATCATATTCATAAATAAAAAATATAATGTAATCATTCTGAAGTTAACTTACAAGTAAAAATTTCTGCATATAAAATCTCTAATCTTCTCCTTTGAAATGAGAGAGAGATCTGAGTAAATAGAAATGGCTAAATTGGGATGTTGGGAACCATTTGTCTATTGTTGTTCTTTGAGATCCTAGAACAGAACATAAACATCAAGAGCACACATGACAACAAGAAGAGCCTGAAATATGTTCTTATTTCCTGCATACCAAGCTCCAAAACCTCGGTTTTCTTTCCATTCCTACTACTCCTTCTCCCCCCTACCAAATAACCATTTAGATAATCGTCCATTGACAACAACTCGTCCGACCCCTCAAAAGACCTATTATTCATTATCTGGTTTACGCTCAAGTTGAACATTGTCATGAATGCACCGGACCAATCATTCAGAACTCTCTGCAAAATTACACAATTCATGAAGTGATTGATGATGATGGGATAAGGGGCATTAAACAAGGTCCAACTCTTAAAACTTACATTAAAGGTTGGAAGATCCACAGGATTGAACATTTTGAAGCAATCCTTTGATGATGCTGTCATATCTCCATAGATCTGCCAATCGTAAAAAAACATATGGGACTTGTTAATTTTTTGTACGAGGAAATAATGTATTTATTATATATTACATGACAGACCTCGAAGGTGAAAGCCATTGGGACCTTTGCAATATCGTACATGTAATCTGTAGCAGTTCCATGAGCAAGATACCTATTTATGTATGTCATGGATTTGTGAATAAGAGTTCAAAAACTTATAAATTGTAAGTAAAACGATAGAGAGGTAACTGACCCAACTGAACCACCCCCCGATCCAACAATGCAACGGTTATTACAGTGTCGGTTATTCAAATAATCAAGCAACAATCTCATTCTACGAGAAGGCAATCCATCAGGAGTTGTATTTTTGTGATCATAGGGCATAAATAATGCCTAGATGACAAGCAACAAATATGGTTAGTCATAGTATTTGAAGAAATGCCTTGATTGAAAAGATAAATAAATACAAGACATTGAATAGATTTCAAAGACTATTAAACTATTTAAGATAATAATAACAAATTACAAAAATTCAGCTCTCAAATACTATAATTAATTATAACCTTTAAGATTCAGAAAAAGATAAAAAGTTAAAAAATGCATATATGAATCAGGACCATAAATAACTAATAAGAAAGAACTATTTATGGTTTCTCATATAAGAAATGACAAAGGCCAAAATGTCATATTTGATATTTGAATGGGATTTTATATTCCAAGTTATCCCTCCACTTAATTTGAAACGGCTATCCTGTTTAGGTCATCAAGTAGTATAGAAAGGGGTTAAGAACAGTTCTTTGATTATATAGATAAACGGAGTAGACAACTTTTTGTGAGGAAAGTAAAATTAAGAAGTAAATCTTAGAGTAGATTGCAAACATTAACACTGATAGCATGTGTGATATTCCTTTATCGGAGCAAGCGATAATTCATTTAACCCTAGTAATATGCAGATGCTTCGAACATACATATAAGTGTTTGTTAGGAGTTAACAAGTTTAATAAAGTGTCTGCACTGAGATACCGCATTAAATCTATTTCAGTGTTAGTGATGAGGCTAGATGTTATATCCTCAAACTTGAGGTGCTTGAGATATCCCACTTCTTGCAGTCTCAGATGATGGTTGGGTATATTGACTAGGAGAATATACATGAGACCTCTTGTCGAAATAATTACTAAACAGTATAGGACTAGAAATCTCACCAAGTAAAAAGTTTCAAAAATCGGAAAGGCTAGTTTAGCTCAGTGATCCGAGCATTCACGACCAATTTAAAAAAAAAATTGTAATTGATCCTCAAAGCATTAAGCAAATATTTGGATATGATGAGAATTATAGGTCCAACGTGAGTTGTCACTTTTAAGTACATGCTCTAAGCCAAATGGTATGCATATTGAAAATGAAACGAGCACAGACAGGTTAAAAATTAGACAGACTTACTTTCTCGTGAATTAGAGATCATGATGTGTTATTAGATGTCATTCATGATCATTCTATGGTTAAGAGTTAACTATAGCCGTCCAACATAACCAGGAAAATAATGGGTCACACGAAAAGTTAACTATCTTAATATTGTAAAACAAGATTTCATCCATTGATAATGATTGAAACAAAGGCTGTACAAATGATATATATTCCAGATTTCAATTCAGAGAGACCTAGTCAATCCTAAAAGATGGGACCGAAGTTGTTTAGAACCAAATTAAGAGCTTTTAAGGTTTTGGCATATGAGCTCTATAAATAGAGCTCACAAGACAAACCCTAGGAAAGCAATAAACACATCCCAAATGGAGGCAAAACGCTGCACAAATTTCAGCAGATGAGATCATCGTTGCCACAACTACATCTCAACCCCTATTCGCAACAACAGCAGTTGCAAATCGCAACCGTTGTATCCTCTCTCATCGCAGTGATCAAAGGTTGTTCCTTGTCGCCGTCAACGCAGAACAGAACGCTAGGCTTAAACACTATGTCTTTTGCGCGATCGTGATCCTCGTAATGCACGTCTCAGTCAGAAATGAAGAATTCAGTATTCTAGTTTTCGTGTTAGCTTTGACGGTTCTTCAAGATCTCAGATTGCCAATGTGATGCAAGTATGTTGCCAAAACTGCATCTCTTAGCTTAAAGTGTTTAAGTTGGTTGAAACGAGTTTCACGTGGATTACCATTAGAGGCAACACACTTGGGTGGTGTTTGTCTAAATCGAGGGAGGAGAACTGTGAGGCGTAGACATCTGAGGCGACGACAAAGTTAAGAGATACTTCACTGAAAGACTTGGTGACTCAGATGCGATTAATGGCATGTTCTAGGTTAAAAAATTTATATTCCACACATTGTAGATGCATATAACCTAAATTCCAACACATAATACCTCCATCCCTGAATGCACATTGACCCATATGTGTGGTTCAAATGACATGCTTAGTTTTTGCATTATTTGGGACTCAGGCTCACTAAATGGAGCAACGCCTGGATTTTCTTCGTATGGATCATAATCCTGTCAAGAGAAGAAGAAATAAATTACTAAAATGCTTCCAT
The DNA here is from genome assembly GCF_907164915.1 of Impatiens glandulifera. Lineage (NCBI taxonomy): Eukaryota > Viridiplantae > Streptophyta > Magnoliopsida > Ericales > Balsaminaceae > Impatiens > Impatiens glandulifera. The sequence goes on from NC_061864.1 coordinate 65,425,183, forward strand.
GAACCTAAAGGAGTATAACATAATAAATACCAGACAAACCTAAAGAAGAAGAAGAAGAAGAATATAACATAAATACAAGACAAACAACCAATAACATATGATTCAAATTGATAACCAAAACAGTAATGCTAGTAGAATGCTACCATACCTTCTCTTTTTTGCCCCAGTCCACAGCCCAATTTCGATTTAAATCAACCCCTCTTCCTGGCACAAAAAACATGGGCATTAGAATTATAGTGAAATAGAGAAGTGATTTGAGGTTAAAAGTTATATAGAGCCTCCCAAACCATTTCTTCTGTCACAAAGATCTCCTGCTTCAACAATTTTGCGACCATTAAAATTTTCCATTGGCACCACCTGAAAGATTAAAATGAGTTTTACACAATAGGAATTATTGAAATAATAATGTTAGGGAAGAGAAGCCTTTTTCCCTATATGAATTATAATGGTACAAAACAAATCCAACTAGCAAAGTAACTCAAAACTTTTTCACACACACAAAAATCATGATTTGTTTCAGTTAAATTTATCAGCTTATCGAGATGGAAAACTCATGTCGACAAGATCCATGATGTAGACTCTTGGTACTTTCACCGATGAGAATTAGACCGGCCGTCATGAGGTGTTCAAAAAAGTGGTGAGGAGCAATGATAAAAATCAACAAAATTCAAGCTTGAAAGAGAAACGCAGAAACTCCATAGGAGTGAATTTCAATGGACGAAAGGGAGCAGGGCCAACTCACGCTAGTGTCAAGAGAGCTCAAATTCACACTGATCTCAGCTCCTTTGACTTTCAGCAATGATTTGGCTGCCCTTTAGAATATATTGATATTTTATTGATGTTACAATGTTTTGTCTTTCCATTCTGATTGTTTCTATTAAATTATGACAAATGTTGTCATGACTTGGTTTGTAGTGGTTTGGTTTTCCCACAGTAAGAACAATATTCGTGTTTATCGTGGATTAATGAACAAGTCACTTTTTAAAAATATTTATATTATGAGCTAGCGCTTATGAGATAGTAACTGATTTTGTTTGTATTGTCAAGGGATTAACTCAAGGCATCATAGAAAATTCAATGTGCATTCATGGTTAGCTGGCCCAAAACTGAAAAAGTCAAATAAGGCCAACTATTCCATGTAATTAGGACCCAGTTTTCCCTTTGAACCAGGTTTGCGGGGTTGTTGGGTTGGCGTCATGAAGGGTATGTTTGGTGGAATGATTTTTGTATAGCTATTGAATTGAAACTATCATTAGGTACTTTGTTTTTCAGTTCGATTGGTTTGGGGTGCTTTAAGTTTAGTAGCTGTTATAGTATTGGTAAAATTTCTGTACCCTTTCTTCATCACCTCTTTAAATGTTGGTATGACAAGTTATAAACAATTTGGTTAATATTTTTTTCATCTGCATTATAATCCTGATATAACTAGATCAAAATACTTTAAATCACACTGTATGATTTATGCTATTTTAAGGAAACAAAATGTATCGGTATCACTAGAATTTGGGATTATAATCCAGCTACGATTTTATTTTGTCAAATGAACTGATCCCATTCTAAATGGAAGCAAAAAAAAAAATCTTTCAATTTATGTTTGGGAAATTATTTTAATGGATCATAATTGTGCCAAAATTGGTGAGAATTAGCACTTTTCAAATAGGCTAAATATAAATGATACATAGAGAAAAAGCAGAATATAGGAGGGGGAGTACCTTTACAACAATTCTGTCAAGGGTTTTGTTCAAAGAAGCAGGATCTATACTGGGTAGAAATTGCTCTTCACTTAAGATGGATAAGAGTCGAAATGCAACCTCTGAGGTAATAAGCTCCCTTCCATGCTGACCAAAACTCTGGAAGACAAGTAATCATCTGTCAAAAACACCAGAAATTACCAAACTGAGATGTTTTTTTTATTTATACTCCTCCTATCTCTCAACATCATATGAAACAACAACTCACAGAGAATAGAAACTTACAAGAAGAATCCTCAACTTTGACCTGTCATCAATCTCCGTTCTGTTCCGGCAATAAGTAACAACATTCATCTCTGCATGATATTCCCTACTTGTGCTACCAAAAGAGTCCAACTGTTCAAGTTTAACAGTATGTCATTCTATACAGTGAAAATCAATCATTTTTTCAATTTAATCCAGAAACTGCAAATACGTACATTGAGCTTGTCTGGATGACGTCTTACCAACGCTTTTATTTGCGCCATCAAGGCGTCACTTCAGAATTCGTAGAAAATCGAAAATTAATTAATCAAATGACAGAATTTGAATAACATTTATATAGCCTACGCATCAACATCATCATGATCATCGTGAATACACCTATTAATAATAAATAAATAAATGAATCGTTTACCTGGAATGGTAGAGATCGCGATTGATCGGAGTCAAAGGAGGTATCCTTAGATCAGTATCAGCGTTAACAAGAACGACGAGAGAAATGAGGAGGAAGAAGAAGGAGATCAAAGGAGGCGGAGTTCCCATTCGATCCTGCGGAAATTGAGAAGAATAACTGAAAAAAGTCGAATGATTCCGAGTTCAATCTCATTTTCGTTTCATTCTTTTAGCTGGCCAGATGTGATTAAGATCAAAATCTCTAGGGCACGGCCACGGAGAAGTAGTTGACGGCCAAATTCCTCCGGTGGATGGGTGAGAGAAAATTCAGGTTAAGAAGAGAGAGATGTTACGAGGAAGAAGAAGACGGAACCGACGGCCAGACGGGGAAAGGGATAATATATTAGACTAGCCCTTAAAGTATAGATTAATATATTAGATAAGTCCTATAATATTTACTTTGTTTCAAATCCACCCATTTAACCTTTACAAAATTGGGATAAAATTATAAAATGCTCTTTTATATTTAATTTTAAAATTTATAAAAAAACAAGTAAAAGGATTTAAGGTATGTTTGGTTCAAATAAGGGAATGAGATTGATAAAGGTAGAGAATAGGAATGTATATGATTAATTGAAGTATGCTGTTTGGTTGAAACTAATTGTTTGGTTAAAAAAACAAAAAAAAAACACAATTCTATAACTACTACCATTGACATAATAGAAGTACCAGCTCGAAGACAATCAGTTTCCACAATCTTTTCCTGATTGTGTTCTGCATATTTTGAGTAGTTAGTAAAATACTTTATGTTAGAAAAATTTAAAAATTGATACAAGACTAAAAAATTAAAGTCAACGATTAATTTTTCATCCAGAATTCCAGATATTGCCTGATCTTGACACAAACTCGTAATCAGAAAAGAGAAAGGGGAGCAATCTGGATGTTAACATATATGTTTTTATGCCGCTTTTATTGAACATCAGGTTGTTGTAGATTATTGTAGATGATGTTAATATATGTTTACTAAAATCACATGCAGCAGAACCGCTTCCAAATCAAGCATTGATGGTAGAATTATCATAATTTAATGTGTGAGAAATTAAAATTTGAATGGCGGAAGCGTACCTCAATTAAATGAATCATGAAATCTTCTCTTTCTTAGACTTTGAATGTATTGAATGATTCTTTAATCTCTTTCCTTGAACTTTCCTCATATGGAATGGTTCTTCCATTTGATGAGTACGTCAATAGATTTCTCTCTCTGTTGATGTTGATGGGGACGCAAAAGAGAATTGACCGTACTTCTAATGGGGACCATTATCGCCCTTCATAAAATAGTTAGGTTATTATAGTTAAGTTATTTCTAATTCAGCCATTCATAAAATTAGAAATGCCACTTAGATATCCTCACTTTATATTCATGACAAATACACCCATAAGTCATAAACTTAGTCACATTAGATCACATTATTTTGACTTATATTAAATATGATATTTGCACAATTATTTATTATACTAGTGACCTTAAAAATTCTAACAATTGATACTTCTATTTGGGATTATATCAAACATGCTCTCTTTTTATAGAAGTAAAGTGGTTTAAGGTTTGGTTAATGTGTAAAATAGGGAGAAATTAGATATGCATCTCCTTTGCCTCCAGGAGCTGCGCCGTATCAAGCGGCGACTCCCGTTGGGATTCAGATCAGATCTGACTCTCCCTCCGGCCAACTCTCATTCTCAGACCTCTGATTCCTACAACACCTCGGTTCTGGCGACATCGGCGCCGTTTACCACGCCGAAGTAAAATCCTCCACAGCTTCCAATGCGCCTCTGTTTGCGGCCAAAGTAATGGATAAGAAGGAAGTAGCGAGTCGTAATAAAGAAGGAAGAGCGAAGACAGAGAGAGAAATAATCGAAATGCTTGAACATCCATTTCTTCCCACGCTCACATTGGAATCGCCGAAATGATTGTGTTTATGGACAAATTTATGCCCAGCGACGATCTTCGTGTTCTTTGGCAGCATCAACCTTGCCGTCGATTTCACGAATTTGCAGTCAAGTGCTCATGTTAACCTACCAGTTAGGTTTAGGGTTTGTGTTATGCTAGTTTATTTCTAAAGAGGAAGTTGGAGGAGTTGAGAAAATGATTGATGAAAAGAAAGAAGAGGATGAGAGAAGAAGGCGAAGAGAGAAGTCAAGAAGATGAAATGGAAAGGAATGAAAGAATAAAAATTAGATAACCCCCAAATGAGAGAGGATTGAACGAATAATTGAAATAAGGGAATGATTATAAAATATGTAATATTTAAAATATCCATTTATATAATTATATATTGTAACGCCAAAAATCGACTTTCCCGAGAGGGGTTTTCGTTACTCAATAGTCGCGCCACATAACTTACTTTCCTCTCGAGTGAGATGATGAACCAAAATGGTAGGCTTGACTAGAGTGCATTTAAAAACGTCAATTTAGACTAACTTTGACTTTTGTAGAGTTGTCACCTAATTTATTACTTGAGAAATTTGGAAAGAAAAATATTTTGCATATTCAAACACATTTTAGAGATTCTATTATAGGTTCGGTGCTTAGTTACACGCGAGAAAAAGCTCACACGCTATGTCTCACATGTCTGTCATATTACAGTTTTTACTTTAAACATTTGGTCATTTTAAATAATATTATTTTATACCTTATTTATTTATTCAATCCTAGGGCATGTGTCATATTCCAAACTTAAACATGTGTCTAGTTTTATATCATTTTGTTCATAGAGCATGTGTCTATGTTATTGGTCATAAATCTAAAAATAAAATTTACTGGTACCTGTAAACAAGTAGTAAAGACTCTAGGAGTGGTACCTACAAAAAAAAATAGTTTAAAATGGAGGTAAAATCAAAACCAACCCTTATTTAAGTTATTTTTATTTATATATATTTTGTTTTTATTTGAAATGATTTTATTGTACTTTTATATTATATATATATAATGAAAAGTAAAAAAATGATAAACTTAACGAATGATCAGCGAAAACAAGACCACAAATCATACGTGTCCTACCACGTGAGTAGGAAAGAGAAATAAATTTGGTATAAATTCAAAATAAAACCCAAAACTCTTCATTTATTTCTCTCTCTGAAACTTTTTGACGAAAATTTTCTCCCAACCAAACCCTAACCCATGACATCGTTTTTACAAATCTAGTTATTTAACAATATTGTTCAATTCGTCTTTGTATAATAACAAATTGTTTTATCTTTTAGGAAACCAGCACTGAAGCACCAAACTTGAACAACATAGTAGATAAAGCACTAAACCTGAACAAATCCCCCATGTTGAACCTAAAAGGTACCTAATTGTTGGTATAGAAAATGTATGTTTTTGATGAGATTTTGGGACATTTCGACGTCCAGAAAATGGAATTTTGGGGGAAATGTACCAAAATGTCCCGAAACTATCATTTCGGGACCAGAAAATGGAATTTCGGGGGAAATATCCCAAAATGTCCTAAAACCATCATTTTTGGACCCCATAAATAGTATAATGTTGATTTTGGGTCCCGAAATGGTGGTTTTGGAATCCGAAATTGTGGTTTTTGTTATCAAAATGATGGTTTTGGAACATATTTCTTACAATTACAATTTTTTTCATAGTGAAATTCTCAATGTTGTTCTTCCGAAGAACAACTTTTTGAATTTTACACATCATATGCCCACTTAACTAGATTCGAAATTACCAAGTTAGGGAGCAAAAATGTAGGCGGTAAGAGGAAATACTTCAGCATTGGTTGTGCTAAGAGTTGTATGAAAGAATCGAAGACCAAAAATAAGTTTCATCAGCCTAGACCAATAATAAAGACAAATTGTAAAGCAAAAATTAATGTTGTTGTTCGGAATGAAGGGGAATATGTGATAACAAGTATTTGTCTTGAGCACAACTATACATTAAGCCTAAGAGGATACGACATGTTAGATCTTACAAAGTAATAGACAGAAATGTAAAGAAGTGATTTGATACAAACGATGAAGCTGGAATAACTGTGTTCAAAACATTTCAATCCCTTGTAGTGGAAGTTTGAGGGTATGAAAACATGTCTTTCGATGAGAGAACATGTAGAAATTACGTTATAGAAGCACGAAGGTTGAGGTTAGGGAGTGGGGATGCTGAAGCATTCACTAATTATTTTAAAAAATGCAAACTAGGAACTCAAACTTCTACTACCGTATTGATTTGGACGATGAATCCCGAATTAAAAAACGTGTTTTGGGCAGATGGTAGGTGCAGGGCTGCCTTTGACGATTTTCACGATGTTATCTTTTTCGATACAATCTATTTGACAAACTGTTATGACATGCCTTTTGCTCCTTTTATCGGGGTTAATTATCATGGTCAATCCATTTTACTTAGATATGGCTTATTGTCAAGTGAAGATTCATATTCTTTTACTTGATTGGAATGTATGGATGATCGACCTCCAAATGCCATAATCATAGACCAATGTCGATCCATGGCGATTGCAATTGAGAATGTATTTCCTAAAACTCATCGTTTTTGTTTTTGGCATATAATGAAGAAACTTCCTACAAAACTTGGAAGTCATACTACATACCATCTAATAAAAAAGAGGTTGAAAAACATAATACAATTCCATAAATATTCAGCAATCCGATGATGATTGGATTAGACTAATAGAAGATTATCAGCTAGAAAATAATGTCTGGTTGAATTCTTTATTTTTGGAAAGATCTAAATGAATACTTGTTTATGTGAAATGACAGTTTTGGGCAGGAATGTCCAAATCTCAACGGAGTAAATGTATAAACGCCTTCTTTGATGACTACGTGCAGTCCAAAACATCCTTAAAACAATTCGTCGAGCAATATGATAGGGCTTTGATGAGATATATCGAGAGAGAAAAGAAATTAGATTTTGAATCGGTTAATTCTTTGATACCAACTGTTAGTGGATTTGCCTTTGAAATGCAATATCAAACCTTCTACACTCCAAATATATTTAGGTTGGTTCAAGAATAAGTTTTAAATAAATTTGACACTTTTTGACAAATTAGTATATATAAATAGAATTTTGATACTTAATGAGTAAATTTGACAACTTCTTATAACTTAGTGTATAAAATTGGCATTCTTCCCTGTGGAGCAAATAACTGCGGTGAGAAGAGAGCCGCACTTTCATGAAGGCTTCAGTTTAGAAAAAGCAGTGTGCAACCATGACTTCTTTATGATGGCTCCAAACATATGGAACCCATCAAAGAAGACCCTAGGCCACCCTCTTCGTCTTCTATCTGATCCTTCTTCTTCGGTTTACGTTACCATCTCTCAACGTCGTCTCAGTCGTTACCTTATTATTGGCAAAAGTTTCACCATCAACAACATGATGGTTACTTTTCTCCTTGTTCGGTTTCATGACACTAATCATCTCTCTTCCTATGATCGTGACTATATCCTGAAACAAATTGTCAGGATGCTGAGGTTATCACCTCAAGATGAAAAGGATGTGATGGAGTTCCAAAAACTGCATCCACTTGCCAAAAGAATGGTTTCGGTCGTCTTTTTCGCTCTCCAACACCATTTGAAGACGTTATTAAGTCCATTCTCCTTTGCAATTGTAATTAGACCAGGTCATTGCAGATGGCTGAGGCTCTTTGTGGGCTTCAACTGGAACTTGGCACAAGAACAAGAAAAAAAACTCGGGAATTTCCCTAACCCGGAGGAGTTGGCTGATTTCTGTGAGAGTTTTTTGAAGCAGCGGTGCAACTTGGGTTACAGAGCACTTCATATGATCGAACTGGCTATGAAGATCACATATGAACATCTCAATCTAGAAGAAATGTTGGTTGTAGAAGAAGAAACAACTGCCTTTAACAAACTGATGGAGCTCAATGGTTTGGTTTTGGGCCCTTTGTTTGCGTTAATGTGCTCATGTGCATGGGATTCTATGCTCGGGTTCTTGTTGACACTAAAACCCGTTGCCATCTATCTGATTACCATTCGATTGATCGGAATGTTGAGCTCTTCAAAGCACCACTGAGCTTAACAAGTTCGACTGCCTCATCCTTGAATCTACTATTAAGCTATTCAATTTGAAAATCTATTGCAGCAACAAATACATCAAATTGATAGTGGTGCTTAACTGTAATCGAATCCTTTTGTTGACAATAACGACTTCTACTAGATTTGTAACGAGCTTCCATCTGAGGTATCTCAATGTCATACTTTTTAGAAACTTCTTCCACGCAACTGAGTAAAATATCAAATCATTGCTCTCTCAAAGCATGAAGCAAAGTTTTAGTAGTTGAAACATGCTCCATTGCATTTAAAGTATCTAGAGATCTCTCTTGCAATGCTCGACAAAGTAGATTTATTAATCCCATTATCTTTTTCATTAAGTGTAGAATGAATATGAAATCAAAAGACTTCATCGCAATCAACAAACCACTAGATTCACCACGAATGGAGTTAGAAGACCCTCATCCACCATATTTTCTAACACGGTGATCACAGAGCCATACATATCAACCATGCTACAAAGTGAGTCAAAATTAGAACTCCAAGGAGTCTTCCCTAGCCGTAATAAATTTCCAATCTAATTACAACCTCTACCGGTATCACGTTCACCAGTAGCTACCATATGTGCAATTTCATTTCTTTAAGCAGAATGTAACTCAGCATGACATTTAGGAGATGCATTAATAAGATTACATATGGAATTCGGTTTCGAAAAGAATAACCAAATAGATACCTCTTTTTCGGCAGCCGCAATTAATGCTAGTTGATGCCGATGAGCAAAACAATGTACATAATATGCACATGAACATTCTTTCAAAAAAAGAGCTTGTAATCCATTCCAAGAGCCACACATATTGCTAGCACCGTCGTATCCTTGTCCCCTCATGTTATGGATATGCAAGTCATAACGACCAAGAGCATCAGATATTTCTTTCTTAAGTGTTGCAGCAGTTGTATCAGCCACATTTACAATGGCAAATAACCGTTCTCGTAAAACCCCATAAATATCCACAAATCTTAACACAATAGCCATTTGCTCCTTGTTAGATGTATCTCTTGCTTCGTCAACTAAAATGCAGAATTTGACATCCCCGATTTCCTGGCAAATCTTTGTTCTCACTTGGTTGGCAATAACATGCAATACATCTTTCCAAATATCCGGAGAAGTATACTTTGCATTTTTTGGAGCTTTTTCTAAGATAGTGTTTCCAATACTCTCATTCAATTTTCCCATAAATTTTATCATCTCAATAAAATTTCCAAGATTATTAGAAGATGGAGACTCGTCATGCCCTCTCAATGCACACGCTTGCAAAGTGAGCCACCGAATGCTTTTAATAGTTACTGTAAGCCGTAATCTGTTCTTTTGTTTTTCATTTGAAGACTGTGCATTCAATACTTTGTCAATATGACAAGGGATATTCATTAGATTATCAAGATATTCAACTGCCCTATTATGTGGTGAAGTATTACATCCTATATGCATAACAAAAGAGCATTTATCCCCATCATTAACTCGCTTCCAATATTTGAATACATCTATTATAAATGTAGGTTTTTGGGGTTTCTTATGTTCAAATAAGAAACATGAGAAACAAAAAGCAGCATCTTTCAAAGGAGAGTATTCTAACCAAGAAAATTTCTTAAACCAATGACTTTGGAACCGTCGATTTTGATTTCTAAATTTGGTCGGCGGGTACTCATCCTTAATAGGTTGATATGGCCCCATCTTGATATAAACTCGTCTAATTTTATCCCTTTGATTAAAAGGATATTTCCACGTCGGAATATGTAATGTTGGATCAGGTTCAAGAGAACTTACATCAATTCTAGGAGATTTGTTAGGTTCTTGAGCAGGGATATTTGAGATATCGATAGTTGATTGATTACCCCCTTGACTTGGACATGACTGATCTTTTGGTTTAAAAAATGAGTTAATAGTTTTTCTTTTAGCTTCCATAGTTGATAGTTCCATTATAACCCTAACAAAATTTAAATAAAACACAAATAATATAATGGTTATTTTGTTGTTCTTTGAGGACTGTTAATGGATTTCAGACATAGTCACACACTCAAATAATGAAGAACAATTAAATTCTACAGAATTTGTTGCACAAGAAGTTGGACACATCAAATGAAATCAAAAGCGCTATGTGCTTTGATCAGTTTGCGATTGATTGTTGATCAGAATTTGAAATATAACAGAACAAATTACAGATAAAAGAGATTAAGAGAATGAAACCTATAATGGAGGAGGAGAGTTAATCCGATCTTGCAATGTGTAACATTAGTTCAACTTCCACTTCCTCCGATAACGATCATCGATCATTTGTGCTCGGAAGATTTGATGGATGAAAGAAGTTTAATCATTCGATCAAATGGATAAATGTTTAAAAAGGAAGAGAGAGATATTTGTTTATTCACTTTGCCCTGTTTTTTTTAATTTAATTGGGTCTGGAGCCCACCCTAATCCAAACATTATTTTAATTTAGGTGGGGATGGAGCCCACCCTAGCCCATGCGTGGCTCCGCCCCTGTCTGTCTTACTGTTTGAGTGGATGGACTATTATCAGAAGGAACTTGGACTGAAGTTGAGTGAACTGTCGCATTCCAAGTATGGATATGTGACAGGTAAGTTAATGGCTAAGAAGTTCACCTCCGAAGAATCGACCCCACCAACCAAGATGCAGAAGAAGAAGAAGCAACCCAAGAGATTAAACAAGAAATGAAAATTTATTTAACTACCTACCTATAATATTTCTCAATCTTTTCAACCGCTTTGTAACTTCCATGTACGACTCTTTATTATCACGTTGTTATCTTTCTAATCTTTTCGATAGTCTTGATCACAATCTTATTTACCTTAACATTACTTTTGTCATTGTCAAGATATTTCTAGACATAATAGATGATATAAATTCATCTTTTTGGTCAACCAAATGTTTACCACTTGAGTTCATCATTTTCCGAACATACTTCGTGTTTAAAGTCATACCAATTGTCGAGTTTGCAATTTCTCATATTGAATCCTCATTTACATCTACATCCCATCTCTCCCTAGTAATAATCTCAAAGGGATTCGTGATGCTCGGGTGGCACACTCTTAAATTTAGTTTGCATGCACAAGTCATGCCTTGAGAGGATATTGGTGTTGGGTTATTTTGATTGGGCTCTCAACTATGAAATAAAAAGCTCAGTACGTTTAAGAAGTCCAGAAGCTCAAGAGTCCTTTTGTATTAAATAGGGGCAGGGTTGTCTTATTGGAAAAAGACTTTTGAGTTGTCCATGTTCTACTATAAAAGGTTGAGGAAGTAGCTTATCAAAACATATTTGAAAGTCACCTAGCATTCATTTGTAGAGAGATAGTAAGATCTCTTCTTTGTTTAGCTCTTATCTTCATTTGTTTCGTGTTTAACATTTGATTATAGTGAAGATTCTTTTGGACAAAAGTCCCGTGGTTTTTACTCCTTAATTTGAGGAGGTTTTCCACGTTAAATTCTTGGTGTTCTTGTTTCATTTATATTTCCTTTTATGATTGTTGTTTCTCGCTCTTAAAGATCCAATCAAGTGGGAAATAGTTTATTATCACAAATTTGGTGATTATTCCGCTTTATTCCCAACAACTGGTTCCCTTTAAGACCCATTCTCATGAAAGTCTCTTTTCATGTAATACCCTTTTAAAAAATCACCTATCAAAAGAGTGTAGTCCATGAACATTAACTTTAAAGACATCTTGGAAAACCTCTTTCCTTCATTAGATCTTAGGTTCTAACTTATTTATAAGTGAATTTGTTGATGTTGCACCATAAAGTATGGAAAGTTCCAAACATTGGTGAAACAAGAACAACTTAAATGGAGAAATCGATTGTATTTCGCCATTTGTTACCCATAGCAATTGGGAATAAAAAGTATTATATGCGATGACTTATTAAGGGAAATACAAAGATCTTTTGGGGTTCCATTGTGTCATATTACTACATGTCGGTGTTAACTTTCACAATGGGTGGTCCTTTTTTAGCCAAAGCTTAATATCAAAATGAAGGATCCACTAAAAAAATTATTGTGCCACCCACCCATGTATATAACTTATTGTTGAAACAATATACCACAAAATTAAATTAAAGAAAATAAAAAGTCTTTTTTATATTATTAGTTTTCATATTTATTAAATTTTCTGTGTAAATTATTTCGCTTATATATTTATCCGGTGCATAACATGAATTCTCATATCTGGTTGAATTAATTAATTTGTAATCATATATGTTAAATTTTGGTAAAAGCCTAATTTTTCCAAACAAAATTCTTCAACCTATGTCAATTGAAGGTTTCTTTGATATCTTGACAATCATTTGATCACATACACACTCTTCAGAGATGAAATGATTCTTAATGGTTAAACTCTTAATATAACTTGCATAAAATTTGCATTTTTTTAACCTCATGTTAAAGTCACTTGAATAATTGTTTTTCCATTAAAAGAATTTAGGAAATTAACCAAATAAAAAATTTGAGTGAAGGCATTATTTACATTTAATAAGATTATCTACTATCTACCTAATTCCTAATTTTCGAAAACACTTCTATGAGGAGTGTCTTCAGAGTTTTAAGAGTCCGGTTTTATTATCTCGTGAGTTGGATTGTCCTAATAATCAAAGAAATAACGTAATAAACAAATGACTAAATGTTAGGTAATTATATGTGATAAATAGTTATAAGTAATTAATTTTTTTAGGAGAGAAAATAAAAATAGTCATTGTAAAATAATAAAAATAAATCAAAAACATGAAAATTAATAATGCATGAGACTGATGAATTCAAATTCTTCCAAGGGATTCTAAAATATTTGGTGGAACATAAGAGTAAGAATAATAATTGAACAATTAACACATAAAATGACCACTTAATCACCTAAATATCAAATCGTAAAACTCCCAAAGCATTCATAAATAATTTTAGAAATATTTCATAACTCATTACTCAAACCACGATAAAACTCGATGTTATAAATATGTGAATAACTAACTTGAACTAGAGTTAAACCAAAACACAATTTTAAACAAAATGGGAAATAAATGTCATTGTCATTTAGTCACTTTTTTTTGTAATGCAATATCATCAAATTCAATATTATAAAAACAATATAAATTGTTCATTCAAAGAATATATTTGTGACATAATTATGATCATTATGAAATTAAAATAACTCAGTAATAACACATAATTCTTATTAAATCGCATGAAATTTTTATCATGAAAGCATGATTGAAGTGTTTTAATAATCTTCTCAATGTGATAATCATGAATATGTGCCTTGATGAGAATATGCTTCCATTTGATTATCATGATGAGATGAATGACAATGGGTACCGTAAGCCTCATACGTGTGGATACTCGATAGTCGGGTTCATGTATTTTAAATTGGGTTCGGAATCGAGCATGGGGAGAGAGGAGAAAGTACCCGGTCGAGTACAGGGTCGGGGAATGGGATGAGGAGTGTGTGAAACTCAAATTCGATACCATACTATATTAATATTAAAATATTTTTTTTTATTAAAACTTAATGTGACATTTCAAAAGCTTCATTATTACAAATATCATCATAAATATATCATTTAAGTTTTTTTTATATATCATCATAAATACACTCCACTCCATCTTTAAATTTTTTATATTCCCCAAAATATATTTCTCTACATAAATCTAGATCTTCAATTTTACTTTAACATCAAAATATTATTTTCTCACATCATTCTTCTTATTCAATTTTTTAATTTTTTTAACTTTCATTATATATTTTTTTTCATTTTAGTTTCTACCAAATAAATATGTGGGTAAGTAATGTTATTATTATATATTTTTAATATTTTAATATTATTAATTTAAAATTATTTATTATAACTATGTTTCTTTCATTTTAATTTTTATAATTTTATAATTAGTTATTTAATCGGGTAATAGGGTATCTATCGGGAATCGAGTATCCGACGAATCAGAAATAGGGATGGAAGTAGAGATATCCGAGTTCAGATAGTAAAATATAAATTGAGTTCGGGAATAAATACTTCACTCCCCACAGATACCCGTTGTAATCCCTAATAGTATGCATGTCATGTCTTAAGTGTCTTTCTTCACTAATAGAAAAAGGGATACCAGTAAGGGCTAAAATCGATACTAAAAGCCACAAAAGTCGTTACTGATAATTTTCTATAACGGCGAATAAAACTATTAACATTCGTTACAGAAACGAGCGTTACTGATACTTCTTTAGTATTAGTAATGGATTTCTAAAACCGTTACTGAAACTCCCTCAATAAAAGTAACGATTTTAGCCGAGGTTAAACTGTTACAGATAAAGTTACATTAGTAACGGTTTTCTTATGTATAAAATCGTTACTGTTATTGAGGGAGTTTCAGTAACGATTTTCGAAAGTCGTTAGTGTTGTTTGGGGAGTTTCAGTAACGGTGTTCTTATTTGTTAAACCGTTATAGATAAAGTTATATTAGTAACAGTTTTCTTATGCATAAAACCATTACTAAAAAAATAATAGTTTTTTTTAATATTTCATATTTGTACCTATATAAACAATAATAATTATTATCCATTTTGTAAAACCATTAATAACCAAAAACTAGGGATGGCAATAGGTACCCGTATACCCGATACCCGTGGGTACCCGATGATCGGGTTCGGGTATTTTAGATCGGGTTGGGATCGGGGTCGGGGTCGGGGATGGGAAGTGAAAAATGGTACCCGATCGGGTTTGGGGTCGGGGATGGGGAGTGTTGGAAACCCGATACCCGAATATATTAAATATTAATATATATTAATAAAATTTAAGTGACTTATCAAATTCCAAGTACTAACTAATTAACTATCATTAAATAAATATATTAATTATTTTATCATTACTCTTAACATCATTTACTACCTACATCATGCACGCTTAACATAATTTCATTAATTTGTAATAAATGTTTCCCTCTCATATATCTCCATTCAACCTTACTTCAAGAGTTCAAGTCTTCTACTTCTATCTTCTTTAACTTCTTTTCTTCTTCAACATAAGTTACATAACTATCCAAGTAACTAATATTTTTAGTCTATTCTTCAAATTTTACAATCTTATATTTATTTATTTACTTAATCTTCAATATTTATTTTGTAGCTTCTTCTTTTGTTTTAACAGTAACAAAGTTGATTTTTTTTTGTAAGATCTACATGACTACAAGTCTACAACACAAGTAGGTAAGTAATACTTTCATTATTTATAGACTTTTTATTTAATGTGGAATCTCTTTAATACTAGACATAATTGATATATACGACAAGAGATTTAGGTATACTTTCATTATATATAATATGTTTATCAGTTATTTGACTCAGATTAAATAAACTACATCAAACATTATATAAATTTATCCCAAGTGTTAGATGGATTTTCACAACTAACAAGGTTCTAAATTATAATAGAATATTAATATTATTAAATATTTTTTATGAAATAATTTATAATTTAATAAAGTAATACAATAAATAAATTTATTTTTTATAAATGGAAAAATAAAGGGTTAAAAGAGTTTTTTTTAAGGAATATTAAAAGTTCTTTATATTTACTTCAATATATTAGTTTAAAAATAAAAGAGTGTTTTTTAAATATTATGTTTAACTATATTTAAAGAATAATAGTTCAACATATTAGTTATTTATTTTTATAAATATTTTTGGAAAAATATTAATATATAAGACGACCTAAAAGAATCATATTAATCCTTGTAATTAATTGTTTGTCAAAGATTTGAGATATGTTATTAGTCTATTTTGTATTTGTTAATGTTGTTTTTTTATTGATTTTGTAGGTTGTAATTAAATGTATTGAAGAAGTGTATTCAAGAAGGATGTTTTTTGTGAGAACTAATTTGATGATTTTTGAAGTTTTTATGTTTAATTAAGAATTATGTTCTATCACTTTTAAGTTTATTTGTATTTTTGTAGTATGGATGAATTTATATTATGTAGTATGAATGAATTTATATTTTATAGTGTGGATGATTTTCTGTTTAAGGATATAATATTTATTAATTGTTTTAGGTTAATTATATTTTGTAGTAACATATTATATTTAATTTATATAATTTTAGTTAATTAAAATATAATTTTTTAATATTTAATATCGGGTAATGGATACCCGTCGGGGATCGGGTACCCGATGAATCGGGAATGGAGATATAAATAGAGATACCCGTCGGGTTCGGGGTCGGGGTTGGGTAGTAATTTGAAAATCGAGTTCGGGGATGGATACTTCACTACCCGGCGGGTAGGGTACCCATTGCCATCCCTACCAAAAACCACAATCATCAATCCAAAACAACAATCATCCACAAACTACAATCATAAATCCACAATTCATCAATCCACAAAAATCATAAATTAACTTTCAAAAACTAACTAACTAAAAACTAACTAGACTTCAAAAACCACATAAACCTTAAACTAACCAGAATTCAAGTGGGAGGATCATCATCTCTAGTGGGAGGGACATCATCTCTAGTGGGAGGGGCAGGGGGATGTGGAGGGCGAGCGTTAATGGGAATCATGGATAATAAGAAGTTCATCTGCTCCCTCATCACAATCATCACATCCCGCATTTGATCACGCTCTTGAGTTGATTGTTGTCTCTCCCTTTGTGCTTCTTCATGCTCCATTTGACGCTCCATTAATGTTTCTTCGTGCTCTCTCCGTGAATGAAGTTTCTTAGCTTCACACTCCTCTCGCATTCTCTGCATTTCCTCAAGTAAAACTCGGTTTTCCTCATGGATTTGTTGTGTGTCATTGCACAGAGTGCTAGAACCACCACGAGCATCTGTTCTAAAAGATCTAGGTGTGACACCTGAGCCCATACCCACAACTCGCCCATGTCCTTGAGACCCAAACGCGTACTCAGCCAACTGCAGGTCATTCCTATTCGGGTCTTCTTCTATAGAAGTTCGCAAGGCAGTCTACAAACACAAATTACATTTGATTACAGACATAAAATAAATGAAACTAATAAACACGACTACCACTTTTTCTTGAATAATAGGGGGACCTCCGGATTTGGATCTTGCAGAGTTGGTTTCTTTATATGAGTGTGGAGAAATAATTCAGCAAAATTAGGCGAGGTACTGGTAGTCTTCTCCTGTACAAATTTAATAATTGATAAAAAAAAGTAATAACATTATAAACTTTGTATTCAATGATAAAACAAACCATTTGCCTCTCCACTTGCGAAAATGAGATGTTGCCCGCATGATTCTTGCACACAACACGCGACATATTTTGCGCATTGACATTACTTGTTTTCTGCAAATAAGAAAAGATTTGTGTTTAATGAATGATTAATGTAAGAGCTCTTTATAAAAAATTAACTTACCTTGAACTCCGGAGTGAGAAAGCGACGATCAAGAAGATAATGCCAATCACTTAGGGCAATCTCCGGATGGGGATTTGCCCTAATCGCTCTCTCGTTACCTTCACGAGCTTTAACGTACAAGGTGTTCCATTGATATCTCCATCTATCCCATAATTTGTTTGCTTAATGTAGACCTTGGCGGTGATAGTTGTTAATGTCCTCCCCCACAGCCTCGAAAGGATCCTAAAAAGTCAACATTAAAATACAATTATAGATTGTGATTAATACATCAAAACTAATAACTTACCGTGATAGCCATCCATATGTGATCTAGTTGTGTGGAGCTTAGGTCTGTCCAACGCAAGGTCCTGTGAGGTATTGTATTGGAGTCTCGAATGACACTCTCAATGTGCCTTGACCACGTTGTCCTATTCTCGCACATTGGCTTACCATCTATCGGGTTGAAATGAAGAGTCATCTTCTGCCCCGCTTGCAATCTACCAACTACTGTATTTTTGTTCTTACCCCGTCTCCTTCTCAAAATAAATCCTAAAATAAATCACAAAATTATATAGGATCTTAACAAAATATGTAATCAAACACCGGTACCTCCATTTTGCTCCTTAGATGGGAGTTGTGTCTCATCATCATCATCATCGAGGTTAGTGTTTGGTACACTATCAACGTTCATGTCATCCTCACTACCTATTATACTGCCCAACTCAAGGTCCCCGATAGAGTCAAGTAGTGTTAAAGGGTCCTCTAAACGCTCCTCGGTCCTCTGTACAAGATCTGTTAGCGCGCTGGTAAAACCCTTACCTACTACTCTTTTGGGTGTCATGATAGCTGCAAATATAGAATGTAATGTTTATAAGAAAATATACAAGTAACCCTTAATAGAAATAGTTCAACCTTAATTAGAGTAATGGGGATTTATTGGTGTCACAATTTTCCATCCAAACTTTGATGCCATATCTGTAGAGTAAAAGACTTGTTGTGCTTGACTTGCCATTATGAATGGTTCATTTAATTGAGTCTGTAGAGTCCTGTTGAAATTTATACTAACATAATCATACTTATCAACTTTAATGCCCCGATCTTTGTGATGAACATCAAACCATTTGCATTTGAAGAGAACCACTCGTCTTCCACAAAAGAATATCACTTATATGATATCATTGATCACTCCATAGTAGTTAATAGTCTCGGCTCCATTATTACCAACAACCAAAACCTCGCTATTTTGGGTGGTCAAGCTCTCGTCATGTTTTTCAGTGTTAAACGTGTACCCATTTATTTTGCACGAGTTATATTTCTTTGCATACAATGTAGGCCCACCTCCTAAAATCTTAAGATTCGTTGTTGTATCAGATTGATCGTTTAATTGCTCCACTTATTAATTAGAAATTGTTGTTAAACTGATTGTCATCTACTAAAAAGAAATTATTGAGACGATTACTTACTATTTCTTGGAAATATCTAACATATTGTTTATCCCGATCTTCATTGGAAATATTAGGTGGGCATGATTGAACGAAATCGCTGCGCAAAAGATAAATTAAATTATTACTTAAATCATACCTCGTAATGAAATTTATGGACTTACTTATAATATTCTTCAGATTCGCGATAATTTTTTAAGATATATCAATGAGCACGCTCACGATCACCCGGTTGGTATGTGTAGGCTATGTCATTAGATAAGTCTTCCATAGCGATAAATATGGAGAATGTTATACTAGTATGTATCAATGCATCTTCTGACTCATGATCGTCCAAATATCGGGCACACATGCTCATACTCTCATTCACAAGGTAGCTCTCGCTGATTGAACCTTCTAGAAAGTTCATGTTCCTAAGGTATTTCTTTAGTATGCTCATATATTGTTCAACTAGATACATCCATCGATACTGAACAGGCCCTCCAAGACAAGCCTCAAAAGCTAAATGAACTGGCAAGTGCACCATTATATTAAAAAAAGAAGGTGGAAAGATCTTCTCCAATTTGCATAGTGTCAAAACAATGTCGTCATGTAGTGTTTCCAACTACTCGCGTTGTAAATTTTTTTGACAAAGCAACCAAAAAAACCTTGAGAAATTCACCACAGCATCATACATATCATCGGGAAGTAGGTCACGTGTAGCTAGAGGAATGAGATATCGTAATAAAATGTGACAATCGTGACTCTTCAATCCTGAAATTTTTTTCTCCTCCATGTTTACACACGCCCCAATATTTGAACAAAAATTGTCTGGCATCTTAATATCTTTCAGAAATTGGCATAATCATTTCTTGTGTTCTGATGACAATGCATAGGGGGCTGTAGGACACCGAAAACACCATCTACTGCAACCAGATGTAAGGAATGTTTTATGTTCATTATGACCAAATCTTTCCTCGCTTTAATTCCATCTTTGGTCTTTTCTTTGAAATTCATTAAAGTTCCCAACAGACTATCATATATATTCTTCTCAATATACATTACATCCAAGTTATGTCTCAACATCAAAAATTTCCAATAAGGCAATTTGAAAAATATACTGAATTTATTCCAGTTATCACCCCGAGATTAATGAATAACTTTCGTTTTCTTGGACATATACTTTGTCAAACAAATTTCCTTTAGATCTCGTGCTTGCAATTGAATTTTGGAACCTGATAGTAAAATAGGAGGACCTCTATGCTCAGTATGCCCGTTAAACGTATCGGTCTTTTTGTGCCAACGATGATTAGGCGGGAGGAATCGTCGATAACTCATGTAACACTCCTTCTGGAAATCTGTTAACCTCGATGATGCAATGTTCTGATTACAAGACGGACATGCCAATCTCCCCTTTGTACTTCATCTAAACAAATTTGCATATGCCGGAAAATCATTAATAGTTCACATAAGAGATGCTCGCAACTTAAAATATTGTTTTCTTCTTGCATCGTATGTCTTCACACCGGTATGCCACAATTCCATCAACTCTTCAATAAGTGGCTCAAGAAATACGTCAATGCAATCTCTAGGACTTTTTGGTCTTTGAATTAGCATTGATAGAAGAAAATTGCTTTTGTCCATACATGTGGTGGGAGAGACGTTGTAAGGGATGAGAATAACTGGTCAAATGTTGTATGATGTTTTTCCGCTAGCAAAGGGTTAAAAATCATCACTTGCCAAATCAAGTCGCACATTTCGAGGTTCTGTTGAGAAATCTGGGTACAAGTTATCAAAGATCTTCCATGTCATTGAATTAGCAGGATGCCTCAACACATCATCTTCGGGATTGTTATCTTTATGCCAAGTCATGCGTTGAGCAGTTTTGGAACACATGTATAATCTTTGCAACCTCGGTTTTAATGGAAAATACTACAGCACCTTATTGGGGTATATACTTTCCATTCACCTTCGTTCGAATTGTACCACTAGATTTATTGACATTCCACCTAGAAAGCCCACAAACTTTACATTGCTGCAAATCATTATCCTCTTTACGAAAAAGCATGCAATCATTCTTACACGCGTCAATTTTTTCGTACGATAGACCCATGTCTGTAATGAACTTCTTGCACTCATAATACGAATTTGGTAGCTGATTATGAACTGACAGTTTTTCCTCCTTCAATAAACTCAACAACAAATTAAATGACGTGTTTGTCTACTGACCTACATTCTTTATGTGAAGAAGTTTAAGAAGAGATGAGGCTTTGTAAATGCGAAAACCTTCATACAAAGGTAGTTTCGAATCGTCCAACAATTTGTAAAACGTTTTAGCATCATCAATGGGATGCTCATTTTCACTCAGATGTTCATTATCATTGTTGACATCATGGTACAAATCAGCAATAATATCTTCCATTAGATGATCCTCACAAACGTCAACAGGTTCGTCTTCCATGATATTACTCTCGTAATTTGGTGGTACATTGATCGGTTCGTCTTCAAACTCATCATCTTCCTCCACATTCTCACTAGCAGCATTTACATTCTGACGTTCAATTCTCTTTTCACCGTAAAAATACCAAAAACCATAATTTTGTCTTATGCCGAATACAACCATATGAGATCTGACGACGGTTTTATTCTCATACACTCGATTTGCACACCTTACACAAGGACATGCAATCGATGATCTACCTGTAGACCTTTCAGCAAATTCTATGATTTTGTCAACCCCTCAATATATTTTGGATCGATACGAAATGAATGTATTCAAATGATTAAGTTGTTATCTAAAAGCAAAATCATTAATGTGAATGTGTTTATTTGATCTTGGTGTTTTGAGTTTTCTTTTGAATTTTTTAAAATAAAAAAAATGTTTTTGCTAAAAAGGTAGATTGAAATTTTAATTTGTTTAATTATTAAAAAATATATATTTAAATTAATAAAAATAAAGTAATAATATTTTAGTGTTTTAAATAATGATATAAATAATTTAATTATTATAATAATAGTGATAATAATTTTTTTTCACGCATAGAAAGTTTTAAGGAAATTCATTTAATAATTAATAAATTCAAGGTCTATGAAAATATTATAGCGAAAAAAATTAAAACCTCGCGTCGTCCTGACAAAATCGATTTAGCGGAATAGATCTTTTTATAAAAATGAAGGAAAAAAAAGTAATAAAACAGAACAAACAAACTCTTAAACATGTTTTGACATCATAGTTTGATAAGATGCTTTGGTGTTGTGAGTTAATAATCAAAGGGAATTATCTTTATTTGTTGTCTAAGAAGTATCATATTAGATTCATTGCTTGATTTGCATTTGATTGTCTTTATGTGCTTAATTTATAACATGTCTTTTTTTAGATAACCTTATGAGTTGATGATTTTCTGTGTGCTTCATTTGATTGAATATGCTTGAAATAGGATTCAGGATCTGCCCCAAAGTTGGATATTTATGAGGTCTATGTAATTTTTATTTTTCTTAATTTTTTAAATATTTTTAAAAGTGATATAGATATATATAATAGATTAATATAAAATTAGCCTAGTTTAATTAATTAGTTATCCGCTTTATAAAAATAGTGACTATAAATTTAATATTCAAACCTTATTAGAAACATATTTTAATTTTTTTTAAAGGCTTTAAGATGGGAGTTTTATGTAAATGCATCATTTTGTTATTTTAGTATAATATTGTTATTTATTTTAATAAAATGTTATTTTTGTCTTATATTTTACAATTATAATGGTAACGAAAAACTGATCAAATTTAAAATTCAATTTGATTTTTTTTATTTATATAAAAATTTTTTTTGAAGGATTTGTAATATCAGTTTCGTCACTATTATATTAAAATTAATAAAAAAAAGATATAGCGACAAAAATAGCATTGATTTACCATCACTAAAAATAACATAAATGATAGTTAACCTTCACTAATATTTGTTAGTTATTCGTTGTTGTTTTCGATACATTAATGAATATTTATTGAAATCATTTTTTTTTGTCGTATAGGGACTGAAAAATATTTATAATTCTGAAAAATATTTATAATTTCAATCGCTATTTCTTTTTTATACTAATGATTCTTGATATAATTTTTTTTTATCAAGATTGTGGATTTAACTTTATTATAACTTAAAGATAATTTTTTTAATTCTAACTAAATTATTTTTTACTTGTGATTTAATAAATATTTATTGAAATTCTTTTTCTTGTCGTATAGCGCCGAAAAATATTTATAATTTCAATAGCTATTACCTATTTTACACTAAAAATTCTTAATATAAAATTTTCTTTTTATCAAGATTGTGGATTTAAACTTTATATTAGAATAAAGATATTTTTTAATTCTAACTCAAATTATTTTTTACTAGTGATTTAAAAACTATCTTAGACATCAATTATAATGATGTTTATCATTGTTCTTTCATGCCTTACTTTTATTATGATAACAATTAAATAGTATATTTAGGATTTCACATGTATAACTTAGGGGGTTGATTAGGATTCAAGTTTTTTTTTTTAAATAACTTCAATTATTTTAAAAGTAATTATTTTGATTGAATTTTTTTTTAAAAAAAAGTAAAGGGTATTAATATATATATATGTGATAAAATAAATAAAAAATTTAAAATAATTTATATTTTATTTAATTAATGAATGGAGTGATATTTAGATGAGAATAAATGAAAATGATGTTAGATTATGTTTATTTAAATAACTCGACCAATAAGCCCTATGTTACAAGCTTAAAGATTGGTTGAACACCATCATGAAAAAGAACTTAGAGACCATGTAAAATGTTTGACAACAAATGATTGATCACATAGAAAAAAACACAACAAACAAAACAAAAACCACCTAAATTGAAATTGGGATATGATTGTAAATTCAAAAGAGAAAAAAAGGACAAACCCATAAATCAAATTTATCCCATGTATTGTTTCTCTTATCAACAGTTTAACAAACAAACATTAGTATTATATAAGAAACACAAAACATGGTTCAAAAAAACACCATTGAACCATACCATTATCATCATACACCCACCCCCTTTCTTCCCTAGGAGGCAACCTTAGTTGCTTCAACTACACATACATTCCCACCTTCTAAGCCATGAGCAAGAAATGAGCCGGTTCAACTTTAGTAGCAATATGACCAAACTTAGAGGTATTATACTTTCTATAAACCCCTGTCAGTTTCCCAGCTGCAGCCTTCTCATGTAACCCAACCATCATTCTAGAACATTCCAGAAGATCCTCCTTCGAATAACCTGTATACATCTCACAAGTCCTACTCCAATCAAGATTCTCCCCTTCAAGAGCACATTGAGCTGTGAACACAGCAGCAGCAGCCATCAGAGAACTCTTAAACCTCAGGGATTCATACTGAACCAAACACAGCTCTATCATGTAGAACGATAGAATCTCAAGTTCATTCTTCTTCTGGAATAATGATGATGATGCTGCTGCTGCTTTCAGAAATCTTGTCATGAACACGTACTGAGTTGGAACAGACATGTTAAAGTGGAGTTTGTTTAACATAAGTTTCTCCATTTCCAATATTTCTTCCCTGCTGAAAGCTTTATCAGAGATGAGGATTAAATCATCAACAATTGGGACTGAAACTTCTTCATATTTGCATGCTATGAGCAATGCTGTTACCCCGACTAACTGGAGTTTCTTTCTTGGAAGCTGGTGGTGGATTGCCAAGAATCGATCAATCAGACTCACAGTTAAGTATAGAGTCTCGTCCATCAACTCGAACTTGTAGTGAACCTCTATCAACCAGTCTATTAGAATTCCTCTCATCCTATCGTTAATGTCATACTGTTGATCCATGTAATTCGATGCCACCAAATTACTTCCCTACAAATCATTCCAATCAAAAGTTTAGTTCTGTTCTTTCTATATGGGTGATGATACAAATTGTTATTACCTCTGCTTTCTTGTAGTATGTGTACAGATCGTCTATGTAATCAACCACAGCAAGTGGGTTCTTCTCATCTTCTATGTCAATGTCGATAATGGGTTCTTCTTCTTCAACATCAATATCTTCCATCTCAACCTCAACCTACAAACAGACAAGGGTTTAGGGTTTATATGACAGAAATCATTAGAGACCTTGCTAATTGAATTGAATTGAATTGAATACTCGTAGTTACCATTCTATCAATTTCCTCAAGCATTTTCTCTGTGTGTTGCACAAACATTGGGGCGGAGAAGTCATCAGATTCCATATTAACATCCTCCTCCAATTCCATTGTATTATTCTATACAAGTAAATAAAGATTACCCACAATCCAAATTCAAGATTTTAGCAATTTAAAATTTGGATATATCATATCACTACTTACCTCCTTCTTGTAGATCGGTTTCTTACAAGCCATTTGTGCAGAAAATTTCCTAACAATGACAAATAATGTTTTGTTTTTTAAGTTGATGAAGACAAAAGAGACAAAGGCAAATTGAAAAACAAGGATAAAAGTTCATTTTATTACTCGGGCAAAGATCCTCTCTTGGTTCCAACACGTGGGTAAGGATGATCTCGATTGATGAGGATGTTCTGTACCGGTCTAAAAGGCATTCGGATGGTACCTACGGTGGGGACGACGAGTTTCCTCCCTAAAATCGACGGTTAACGGTCAAAGATAAAGTCAACTTACAACAGGAAAGAGATTATTTATTGTTCAACAGATCTATTGCAGAATCATCTTCTTCTTTAACATACCTTGAAGATTTGCAGGTCCGATCACACCGGGATGTTGGTTCTCCTTATTGATTCCAACCATTCTGACAGACAGTCTGAATGAAACTGAAAAACTGAAATGATCCGATATTAAAAACAGGCGAATCTGAAATCAAGATAGATATGGGCATAGAAGAATTTAGATCAAGACTCGTTCTTTATGTAAGAAAAACATACCTGATGCGATTCAGTAAAGTTCTTCCGCTGCGATCCTACGAAATTGAATGTCCTCCCAGAAATCCCCGATCTTGAAAACAGATGAATGTTTCTTTCTTCTTTCTCTCTATCTGGATAGATAATCAATCTCTCTCCTCAAGATAGAGAGAGAGAAGTACTGTCTGAGAGAGAAAGCAAAGAAACGGCGGATTTCCAGGACGACAAAGAATATGAGTCTTAAGGCGGTATATATGTGTCCGAATGTTGCCCTTCTTTGATTTTTGTAAACCTAACGGCTAGTAATCCTTAGCCGTGGGATGATCTTGATGAAAAAAAGTCCCATCTTTCAGTGTAAGGCTTTATAAACGGTTACTCCCTCTTTACATTATTTCAAACCTATTCATTTTCTTAATTCATTTCACTTTTTTTTTTTCATCAATTATAAATATAACACTCTTAATTATAAAAATTATTTTTTTTATTATTTTGTATAAGATTTTATTTTTTAAAATTTATTTCTTACTATATGGTGTTATAGTGTGTAATTCGGTTTCGAAATCATTTGATAACAAAATTTAAAATGATTTATTCATTTTTTAATTGAGATTAAAGATGACAATTGGTTAGATTGAATGTATTATAATTATGAAAGTATATACAAGATAAAATAATATCATATAATTTAATTTTTGTTTTTTTTGTAATATAGGTTTGTGGCGGGAATAGTGAGTGATCAATTTGATATGGAAATTGTTACTATCAACTTCGCGCCACCATCTATCTTCGCGCTGTTTATTTCGCGCCATTCTTGTCGTATTTGGATTTGACATATAGAGACAAATTGATACTAATGTATATCTAAATAAAGTATAACCGCGTTTATTGAAGTATAAGTGCATGATTCGACATGAATTGATAGTAATTTATTCATTTTCCATATGCGATCAAGCAACGAGATGGATTGAGCTCGAATCACATTTCACATGATATTGTTTGAAATTATTCATTATACATTTAATTAAATCATATTGTGCGTAAAGTCCTTACCTCCGTCTTTAGACGAGTTCTTCAACTTTATTATTAAACGACGACGTAGTTGTTCCATTCCATTTTTAGACAATGATATTACAAACTAAAAAGACGATTGACCATCTTTACCATCTTTAGACACACATGTTCTCCTCCATCTTCTTCGTATGCATCCATTTCAAAATAATTCAAAATCTTTTTTTTCGATAAAATTAAGATACTTTTCAACTCTTTTAGCATAACAAAATAGTGAAATAATATGATGAACCCCAAAATATGTTTTGAATCGATCGGTGGGACATGACCTAGGTTATCCCCATAGTGAGAATAAATCGGGAGTAAAAATGAATGTAATATGATTTAAAGATAAAATTATTTTTTTAGTCGAAGTAAACTTTATCCCAAATCTAAATCTAATAAACGAAACATAGTTAGAACCTTAGGCGATCAATGATTTTAAATTATTTATCAAGAGGGTTGAGATTTCGACTATAAAACTAGAGTTGTTCATACTTAAACTTAGGGTTTTCATTTTGTAAGGCTTAAAAGAGCCTAATTATTTTTTGAAACATGGGGAATTCTTTTTCCATTGATTGATTGAATAGAGACAAAGAAAGAATGAGAAATAGTATTGTTCTGAAAACGTTCCAGTCATTAGCTCAGTTTTTTGGGTGAACTTCGGTCTAACCTGTTACGCCCTAAATTCCTACTTTCATGCACCTAAATCAAGGCAAATTCGGACATAAATGCGAAAACGCTAGGGTGCCTATCTGACCCGATCATTGAAAAGGTTGATAGAAAATACGGTCCTACGGTCTCGGTCCCTCCTTCCACACACATCTCCAACACCACGCTTCCGCTCCAACTCTTCCTTCACCTGTCATAAAATCCGCTGGCTGGATTCCTACACCACACAAGCATAGTGAGTCTACGGACCCAGCAAACATTTATAAGAAAACCATTTAAGCCATTGCATCCATGAGGGTTTTTAAGGGTATCTCATCAATCAATCATGTATAGTTGCATACTGAGCACATATTCGGGTCCTTAGCCCGGAGAGCTGATCCTCCGGGGTGGGCATCCCTTCGTCAATTCCTCCAGCCATATTTGAGAGCATCGGACCACCAGAGCTCATCCTGCGTGGCCATCCTCTCGTATCCGTCAATTCCTCCATGATTATCTCTTAAATTTCATAGCCCTTAACTCAAAACCATCCTTCTTTAGAAAACCATGGACTTGCAATGAAAACATGCTTTGAAACCATATGCATCGTTTATATAAAATACATGATAAATAGCACTGTGTGGGTTTTAGAAAGCGTATAGAAAAGTACTTGCCTTAGAATTCCTTGTTTGCGGAATCTTCGGTCGGACCACTCGGCCCTGGGTGCCATCATCCACGGTCGTAGATCTCGGTCTGGACCGCAGATTCCTCGGTCAAGAAAAACGTGATTTTAGGGTGTGACAAACTACCACCCTTATAATGAATTTCGTCCCCAAAATTCGATCATAAAGGAAGTACAAATAGTGTGTTTGTGAAAAATGGTTTCATGAAAAACATTATTTCCAACCATTATGAAAAACGATTTCATGTCATGCAAAAACATCATTTAAAAACAATTTACAGACATGAAGGCCTTTGAGGTGCATCTGTAGGAGCATATGTGTGAAAGTACTAAGGTTCGGAACCGTTGCTCTGATACCAAGTTGTTACGCCCTAAATTCCTACTTTCATGCACCTAAATCAAGGCAATTTCGGACATAAATGCGGAAACGCTAGGGTGTCTATCTGACCCGATTATTGAAAAGGTTGATAGAAAATACGGTCCTACGGTCTCGGTCCCTCCTTCCACACACATCTCCAACACCACGCTTCCGCTCCAACTCTTCCTTCACCTGTCATAAAATCCGCTGGCTGGATTCCTACACCACACAAGCATAGTGAGTCTACGGACCCAGCAAGCATTTATAAGAAAACCATTTAAGCCATTGCATCTATGAGGGTTTTTAAGGGTATCTCATCAATCAATCATGTATAGTTGCATACTGAGCACATATTCGGGTCCTTAGCCCGGAGATCTGATCATCCGGGGTGGGCATTCCTTCGTCAATTCCTCCAGCCATATTTGAGAGCATCGGACCACCAGAGCTCATCTTGCGTGGCCATCCTCTCGTATCCGTCAATTCCTCCATGATTATCTCTTAGATTCCATAGCCCTTAACTCAAAACCATCCTTCTTTAGAAAACCATGGACTTGCAATGAAAACATGCTTTGAAACCATATGCATCGTTTATATAAAATACATGATAAATAGCACTGTGTGGGTTTTAGAAAGCGTATAGAAAAGTACTTGCCTTAGAATTCCTTGTTTGCGGAATCTTCGGTCGGACCACTCGGCCCTGGGTGCCATCATCCACGGTCGTAGATCTCGGTCTGGACCGCAGATTCCTCGGTCAAGAAAAACGTGATTTTAGGGTGTGACATAACCGGTCCAAACGGTTGAACCAATGGTAGGATTGAAATTTCAAGCCTCACCTCTCTCCCTCTGATCTATCTATTGCTCTGTTTTATTTTCTTGAAAATCATCATGAATAATGTGGGACTCAAAATGTAGTAGCGGGTGTAAATCCGACTGGACAGTTTACCTAGAACAATCATGTCTCTCTCCTTATCCTTCAAACATATCCAGGAGCAATCAGAAATTTGTTCGGCCTGGGAAAACATCAACTATAACTAGATCATGATGAAGATGAAGATATATCCATGGTTTTTGATGCCTCCTCATGACCACCCCATTTTCAACATTAAATTTCAAATGGGATCCATTATAGTCCTCCGATGCTTCATAGAAAAAAAAAATTCAAGCTACAACGAGATCACCAACTACATAATTTTTAGGCCTTAAACGGTAAGTTAGGGCTTACAAGCTAAAATGTCTTTCCGATCACACTAACTTTAAAAGGCAATTATTTAATCCAAGAGTTGAGGAAGAAATCATAAGTAAAAAACTTGCGATTTGAAGAAGAAACGAGAAACAAAGTCTCGATGCTTGTAGGTAGATGAAGATGTATATCTAGTATGGAGATATATGAGAAGATGTAGATCTAGTCTTTACTATTTAGAATAATGGCCTTTCGAACCGCATATTTTCGGTTCGGTTTTCCGATCGAACCGTTTGGTCGGACCGAATTTTGCTCGATTCGAAAGGTGACCGTATTAAATTCAAAAATCGGATCGTCCATTTAACCGTTTCGACCGCGTATTTTAAAATTATGAAAAATAGTGATGAATGAATATGTGAAAAATAAAATTATGTTAGTGAGAGAATTGAGAATTTAGGGGAGAAATTGAAAAAAAAAACTTTCGCGTATTTTAAAATTATGAAAAATAGTGATGAATGAATATGTGAAAAATAAAATTATGTTAGTGAGAGAATTGAGAATTTAGGGGAGAAATTGAAAAAAAAAAACTTATGAGAAGACTAAATTAAGTACAAAGTAGTAGGAAGTAGTAGGAACGAGAATCCAACAACTTTTTTTTAATGTGATAACTATAAAACTATCGGACATTTTCCTTTCTTTCAACCTTAATATTTTTATTATTATTTAGAGATGATTTTGGGGGCACAACACAAGTAAACAATATCTAAATATGGAGGAGACGAATTGACAACATCGTCGTCGTCTTAATTTGCAATATTGTTGTCAAAAAATGGAGCAAAGCAATTACGTCGTGTTTGAAAATTAAATTGAAGAAGTCATCTGAAGACGTATGTTATAGTTTTGCCCGTAATAGAGCTTAGAAAAATAAAAAAAAAATAGATATGCTCTGTATATGAGAAATCGATGTCTATTTTCAACTCAAATTAACTTTGTTATAACATTTTAAATATTTTTAGATGTAGAGAGTAAATTTAAACAAAATTAAATGTACAATGAACAATTTCAAACAAAATAATGTATATGAAGATATTTCAAATATAATTAAATGTAAAAAAAATGGGACAACGGATTAAGTATGTAACCCGCAAACACACTTAATCATTTAACCAGACGTAGAATTTGTGGTCTGACGGGCTTGAACCCAAGAACTTAGGGTTGATATCCACCTCTTATTACCGCTAAATTAGAAGAGTGGATTAAATGTATATCTAATATTATACTTATTACCCTTAAAAATAATATCAATTCTCTCTTTTTTTATTTTTCTCTCTTCCCACACATCACACAATTTTTAAGGCATCTAAATCGCATTCATTAGTTTGGGACGTATATTTCTAAAAATATACTTAATTTAAAAAACAATTACGTTTAAATTGATAAATCAAAACGTACCCAAAGTTATATCGTTTCAAAGTTTTGTGAAAAATAAATATTAAATTTTGAATTTTTTAAATCACACATTTTTTAATAATTCAAACTAAATTAAGTAGAGATTTTAAAAAATAATGTCTAAGACGTCTATTATGAAAATTTTATTTAAAAATTTGACAAATTAGTTAAAAAAAAAAAAAATAGAATAATAATAGACGATTTGTTTATTTTGTAAAGTTTTGAATAATTAAATTTATTATATTTCATCATCCTAGGATGAAATTCAAAGTTCAAGTTACTTTTGATCAAAATGATCTAAGTTGGATCCTAAATGAAAATTGGGTCATTCTAGTGAATAATTTAGAGAATTTAACTATATTTTAAATATACTAATAAATTAATATATATATATATATATATTATTTAAACCATAATACGATTATTAACATTGACAACATTATTTTTTATATTGAAAGTAAATGGAAAAATATGAAATATATTATAATATACAAAATTAAAATGTGTTTATTTTTGTATTGTATATTGTAAGTATCATTTTTGCCTTTTTCATAAAGAGGAAAATTTATGCAATTTACACTACAATCTAGACAATATATTCAAAATATTGGATTTAATGAATTGTATAGATTATGTTTTAAAATATAATAAAAAGGTCAAACAAATAAATAAACATCCACCATTTTGGTCAAAATATAAATAAATAAGTCACCGATGTTTAAAAAATTATACAAAATAGTAAAAAAAATATTTTCATTACTGTCACCATCTGTAAATTATATATTTGTAATTAATATTAAATTGGTGTAATCTCAACTACAAATTCTAATATATATATATATAGCAACATAATAATATATTAATTTAAATCCCAAATATGTTATAACTCAAAATGAAATTATATTTGAATTATTAAATTAAATACCTTAATCATCGATTATGAATTGATTTTAAGCTGAGGTTGCAGCTGTCTAATTTTTAAGGAAAATAATATATATATTTTTTGATACATTTTCAAAGATTTAATAAATAAAATATTTTTTAATCCTAAAATTAATATTCAAGTCTCATGTGTAAATTGTTACATTTACAGGTTTTTTATAAGACATTCTTGATTAAATTAAAAGTAATAAAAGATCTACTCAAAGTGTAGTTTCCAAATATACAATTGATTATCAAAATTAAGCCTGACATTTATTATTATTATATATATTCTGAATAGTGAATCCCATTTCAAAATTTAAAATTACATTTATTTTGGATTGATTTCTTAAAATTAAAATTATTGCAATAATCATTTTCAAATTCAAATTTAAACTGAAATACTTGATGTTTTTCAAATAATATTTGAAAACAATATTTAATATAATTAATGGGGTATTATTGATTTAAATAAATGATAGATTTCTTTCTAGATTCGTTTGATACGGTGTAATTTAAAGGAAAAAAATTAATTATGAAATCACATAAAATGGTTCAAATAAAATATAAAAAAATAAAAGTTAAGCTTAATGGGCTGAGATCCTTCATTTTAAAATAAATCTGGCCCAATCTTTTTTCACCATCCGGCCCATATAATTAGAAATGTCCAATCCCTTTCATTTTTTAATATATGATAAGTCATAATTAAAATAAAATAAAATGCATGTGAAAATTTTGTAGCGTCTTTGTCCTAGAATATGAGAAAATATTAAAATATCTTAGTATACATTCTTATATATTTTGTTTTTGTTTAAAACTATTTCTCTTATATATATATATATATTTTTAAATTGTTATTTACACATTTATTTTTGTTCAAATTATACCATAAATATCTAAACCATTTAAAATTGTAATAAATCGTTATTTTGTGTTGGAAATTATGCACAAATTTATTTTATATTTGGTATTTCAATTTTTTTTATAAGTTTTACCATATGTAAAGTTTTCACTTTCGTGTTGAGATAATTTTTTAACTATATTCTTAAATGACGTCGTAGCTGTTTTGTTTTATTTCCAAAACAACAATGTTGTAGACTAAGGCGACAATAATGTTGTTACTCATTCGTCTCCTACATATTTAGATATTGTATTTGTGTTAGAACTCACACAATCATTAATTGTATAATCAATAAAATAATATCAATTTTGAAAGAGATAAATATGTAGTTAAATATAAAATATGATATTATAATGCAAAATTCGTAATATTCTTGAATCGATTATATAAGACTTACACTAAAAAGACGACTATTCCTTAGTGAGAATGAATGTAATTTGATTTGACGACGAAATAAAGTTATTAGTTAAAATAAGTTTTAATCCAAATATAAGAAATACAATCTAGTTAGAATTTCGAACATTTAATAATTTAAAAAATATTTGAGTAAAAAATAAAATATATTATCGATATATATATATATATTATGATGCTTAATTTTTAAAGTGTCCGGATTGCTGGGTCGAGTGTTGTGGTTAATTTGGATATATATGTGAGAGTAAATGGATATTTTGGTCGGATTGTGGGTTGACCCGTCCATAAACTTAAAACGGTTAAAAATAAAATTAAAAATGCTATAAATATGGTTCGAATTTGTAACATAACAAAAACAAGTACAACCCTTTAACTAACTAAGTTAATAACACTTTATATTTTAAATTCAACATCAAATTTGATAAACGCGGGACATTTAACAATATAAGTTCAACTTTTTAACTAATTAATCTCTATATATATAATGATGCTTAATTTTTAAAGTGTCTGGATTGTCGGGTCGAGAGCTGTGGTTAATTTGGATATATATGTGAGAGTAAATAGATATTTGGGTTAGATTGTGGGTTGATCCGTCCATAAATTTAAAACGGTTAAAAATAAAATTAAAAATGCTATGGATATGGTTTGAATTTGCTACCCAACAATACAAGTACAAATCTTAGATCAACTAGGATAATAACACTTTATATTTTAAATTCAACACCAAATTTGATGAACGCGGTGGTTCATCAATAGTTTTTAATCAACCATAATTTTCTTTTGACTCCGCACTATAGATTTCACTATTATTAGTGAGCAATAATGAAAGAATTCCGTCACATTTATAGAGATAGGGGACATAATTAATATGAATATAGTAAGTCTCGTCTATGCTACTTTAACGATAGTCTTTACATTTCCCTTTCATTTGTAGGATAGAAAAAAGTGGACTCTAGAGGTCAAACTAAATGAGTTGAGGAATCAAACTATATCAATTATTTTAGAGATTGTTTTGGAATGTGAGAGTAAATAGACATTTGAGTCGGATTGTGGGTTGATCCACCCATAAACTTAAAATAGTTAAAAATAAAATTAAAGATATTATAACATTTTTACCGTAATATTTTTTTCACGGTTTTTTATATTATTATCCGTCCATTTGCATGGATACATGCTAGTAATTTTTAAAGGTAGATCATTTATATTTGTTTGAATAACTTTAAAAACGAATTATGTAATTGCTTTGTAGAAAATTCATAAAAAAAAACATAAATGTTTTATTTTTATTATTTTTTTATTTTTTTTTGTTGATAAGAAATTATTTATATATATAATATATATATAAGTTCAATGTGTTTGGGCGTCTCTTTATTTGGAGCCAAAGCTTCGTCTTTTCAAAAACCTCTCTCGCTCGCGCCGACCGCCGGCCGCCATTCGCCGTCCATCCGTCATTCTAATGAGAGCACAAAAGGCTGGTAATTCTGTCACTTTGTTCTCTATTGAATTATCTCACTGTTTTAATTCTAGATCTGTTTCAATAGACTCCACTTATTGCATTTGCAACTGTAAGTATCTCTCCCTAGCTTCATCAGTCAAATGTTGGAAAGAAATCGATGGATTTCGATTTGGGTTAATAATATAGACTGAGGACTTATCTATTTCAGTTATTTTGCACAAGGAACTTATTTTACTTGATTTCTTTGCTGCTGTTTGTTTGTAGTCTCTGTCTTTTCTATTTTCTGGAATCACGCATTCAATTCAATTGGTACTCAATTTGATTCTTAAGCCGCTATTCTGAGTCTTTGAAAGCTTTGATTTGTACTTTTTCTGGTGTATGAGATATTAAGATTTTTATGTAAGAATATTATGAGAGCTTTAGGGTTTGGTATTATCTATTCTTAATGGAAACCCACAACACATCAGAAAAGATTTGTGTTTAGGTTGTACAATTTGAGACCCTTTTGACCATTACTATGTCATAGAGAAATACATCTAAGAGCCCTTGAATCAGTTTTTCAGTTGTGATGTTTTGTATTAGCCCTAAAACATAGTCAACCAAATCTGGTTGTTTGATTTAACGTATGTGAAATGGAGATTTCCTACCAAGTATTGATGTTGGCAATCTATCTATTTATAAGGTGTATTTGGCATGGACGATGCAAAATTTCCAAATGGATTTTGGAAGATTGACTTGGAATATCAAAGCTTCCAAAGATAGATAGTCCTTACACTTTCTTTCAACTGTACCATTTTGTTGAGGAGAAGGGGTACAATTTGAGGCTCTTTTGACCATGACTATGTCCTATAGTTTAATACATCTAAAAGCCCTGAATCAATTTTTATCTTTGTGAGGCTTTTTAATAGCACTAGAACATAGGCAACTAAAGATCTTGAATTGACTGAAAAATCTGTCTGTTTGTATAACGTATGCGAAATAGAGATTTCCATCCAAGTATGGATGCAATCTATCTATTTATAAGGATTTTGGAGGATTGACTTGGAGCATTTAGGTATGGAAGCTATAATTGTAAGCCACGATCGAATCTAGGGATAAAAGATAAACATATAGAGTACCAAATTACTGTTTTGGAGGATTGACTTGGAGCATTTATAAAGGATTACTGTTTATATGAACCTCATGTGTGTACAAGAATATGCTGAAAATTATGTGAAATGTAAGAAGAGCTAACAATTAAAAATGGGGTTCTTGAATGTTTTGCCTTGGGGACATATTTCGTAACACTTTATTGAATCATTCAACTGTAAATCTGTCTTTTTATAATTAGAATATTTTGTAAGACTTGAAACGATGAATGGCCAAGCTTCTTGCGCCAAATACAAGAGATATCATTTATTGTTTTATGTGAACTAGACTTCATATGTTCTGCCTTGACATCTAAACAATTTAGCAAATATAAACTCCCATATTGTCTTCCAACAACCAGTGTCCTGAAATGAAAACATATGCAACATTGATTAGTTTTAGCTTCTGGTTAAGTGACACAGAACCAACATGTGTAACCTATTTTACAGTTCCGTCAAGCAAATGAACAAGCATTTGTTCATTTGATGGTTTAATTTCATCATATCTCGATTGCAACTTGCTCTGATGTCTATCATTTTGCTCATTTCATCATTGAAACACAAGTGGGAGACCTATCGGCCTATAGTTCCATCAACTTAATCCCCATTACTGACGGACAAACCTTTTTGTTGTTACACTAAATATATTTTAATGGGAAGGCATACCTGCACAATTGTTGAACCCTGTGAAGTTTGTTGAATTTCCACTGCCACCTAGCAGTTTGCCTTTAAACAAATTCATTATCTTGTGTAGAAATCATGTTAGGTTTGAGAGTTCTCCATCTCAAGACCATTTTGGACAGCAATGTATTTTGAACATATCATCTTGGGTATCTCATTCAGTGTTACAATGAACACAATATAGAGAATGTTTTTCAATCTTCCTTCCAGTATTTCTTGTGTTCAAAGATAACCTTCCTCTTTTAGAAGGCATGACGTCAAAGTCCTTCATGATGGATTGAGCTTCCTTTGAAAACATAATTGGATTTCTAATGTGATCGAATTAGTCATTCAATTCCATGAGAAATTGGACCAATTAATTGGAGTTTCGTAATTATGCCATCTCCTTTGAAGCTTTGTTGGTACATTATTGTACGTGCAAAAAAGTGGGTATTAGACATTGATATTGGTAAAGTACATAGATTTCAATTAATTAGATTTATTGGGATTATCCTAATTTTAATTAGGTAGATAAATGTTAAGAATAATTATCCTTATTAATCTAAATGCAGATATGTTAAAAGGATAATTATCTTAGAAGCAATTTAAAGGGGACCCATGAATAATTGCTCACATTTAAAACCTTCTCTTACTGTTGCATTGTAGCAGAGTCTCAATTGTGATAAACACCTAAAAGATCTTGGAAATTTTACTCCAACAACTTTACAAACCCTAATTTCACCATTATACTTTAAACCATGGCTGAAAAGACTGCACTTCAAGCTTCATCATCTAAAGCTTGTTCACCTTTATCCTCTTGATGGGACCAACTATCTACAGTTGTTCTATCAATTCAAATGGATGTGTTTATAAAAGGCAAAGATGAGTATGTGCTGGAAGAGATGAACATCCCTACAAAAGGAGAGACCCAACTTACAAAGAATTCAAAGATGTTGAGTGTTTCAAGAATATGTGTAGTAGAACAAATATTGCCTTGAAGGGAGATAGGAGCTTGGTTTAAAAGGTGCATGCAAATTTAGTTTTCTCTTGAATTGGAGAAAAGGCCTTGAGAAAAGATGGAAGATAAAAACAAAACTTGAGAAAGAACAATTTAGGTTCCAATGCAATATGAAAGTGAAGTCTAAATAAGGTTAAACGCGGAAATAAAATTAAACTTGCGATTCTTAAAGTTGAAGTAGAGGAATTGGCGAAAGAATGTCTCTTTTTGTAAATGATGCTCGAGACATGATGATTTTGGTTGAAATTGTTTTTTGACCTGTACTGATAAAGTGATTATTTAGATATTGATCTTATATGATTATAACCTCTACCCTCTGGCCTATTGTTGAAAAGCTTTTTCATTTTCCTTCTTTCATTTCGTTTACCTCGTTCCTTTTACTTGATCTTTTGTATTGTAAAAATTCATTTTCGCGGCATATCACACAATTCAAGTTGTTAATCCAGATTAAATCTATGCTTTATCCATTTTTGATTTGTTTTCTCTTTTTTTCTTTTGTTAGGAAATTGTTAAACCTAGGGAGACCCTCTTCCAATTCAGCTATCTTTGAGTCTTTTTCACAATGATCAACCCGGACATGAAAAACATTCCTTTGTACCATAATAAGTCAGCGGCAGTTAAAAAGGCCTCTCTGAATGATGTGCAGAATGACAACAGGAGTTTTGTAGACAGGAAACCTAATGGAGATGCAGTTAAGGTTTCTGGATCAAAGCGACTTCCACCTCACCAACAAACACTGATCAATAGTGACTTAATTCTTGCGAATGTAAGAAGAAGATTTGAAGCAGAACTAGGAACATCTAGAATACGTGATAACTGGGACAAGAGTACTACATATTTACAGTCAAGACCAAATGTTTACAATAATAAGGAGGATTTGCCCCAAGAAACTAAAATTAAAGACACTAATCCTGCACTTTCTTCAAATAGTAAGGCTTCAGGGTTGGTATCTCCTAAAGTTGTCCCTTCAGATCCTGTAGCTCTTTGTAAGCCTGGGAACAATGGATTTCCAGCAGTTGAATCAAATGGGATTAAGGTTGAAATGGAATTTTGTCCAGTAAACACTGAGGTGACTGCTAACAAATGGCAAGAACGGTTTGCTGGTTTACAGAAATTCCTAAATTCGTGCGATGATGCATCTGGTCAAAGGGATTACGCCCGAAGTAAGCTATTCTATCCATCTTTTCATAAATGCACTGTGCAGATATATTTCCAATATTTTGATGTGTAAAATATCATAAACTAGATATATTTCCAATATTTTGATGTGTAAAATATTGTATCATTTTTCACGACAAAGTGGTGGTACTTGGTAGTTATAAAAAAATGTGACTTTTCAATACAATTTCGAACATGAGAAACACAAAGTTGACAATCAAAATCCATCACACCTGTACCTAGAGCTTCTTCCTCTCAATCTTAAGACATGGACAAAAATCAGGTGAGATAATTTCCAAAGATGAATATTATAATCATGTAAGGACTTCCTTCCAATGATATACAAAAACATTGACAATCAAAATCCACCACACCTGTACCTAGAGCTTCTTCCTCTCAATCAGCTTCATCATTGAGACGCCTTCCCATTGTATTTATCCTCCTGTATTCAGCTTCATATTAATTAGTTATTGAATATGTTAAATAGATGTATTTGGAATATTATACGAAGTTTAGCATGCTGAGCCAATTTGGAAACTGTTATTTTGTTACAATGCACAATCACATTTCCACAGGAAAATAGCCAAAGTTAATATGAAAGTGATAAATTTCTTTGTTTGGTAAAAAAGTGTTTTCTAGACCACAATCCATCTTATGTTGTGATTTTTTGTTTCATTTGGCTTAAGATTATCTTCTCGATCATGATGTAGTTTGATTTTTGGCTTTTATCTGGTAAATATATTATTGTTATGGACCCCATGAGCCAATTATTTTTTTAAATCATTTTTGACAAACATAACAAATGTTGATTTTTCCGCATGATATCCCAATCATAAAATGTGATAACAAATATACCAGTTATATGTACTATTTTGCAGATATTTCTTTTGTCCCCATAATCTTTAGATTCAATCTTACTCATCTGCCTTTGTGAACCAATCAGGAATGAAGCAGCTGCCACCAGCTGAACTTAGTAAACATGCTGTTGAATTGGAAAACAGAGCAATTCAGCTGATCATAGACGAAGGTAATAAATCATTTATGTGAATTCTATTGAATTGCATATAACAAAATATGTAGATAATGGGTTCACAATCCAAATTGCATCTTAAAGCTTCTATTATAAATTTAAATTTGGGAAAACAGTTATTTTGTCACAATCACAATACTAGTGGAAAGAAAATCACTGAAGTTAAAATTAGAATAATAAGATTATTTTTTGGTTCAATATGAATTTCGACAAACATAATAAATGTAGATGTTTTTGAATCATGTTTGGGATCTTATAACAAAAC
Organism: Impatiens glandulifera; assembly: GCF_907164915.1. Lineage (NCBI taxonomy): Eukaryota > Viridiplantae > Streptophyta > Magnoliopsida > Ericales > Balsaminaceae > Impatiens > Impatiens glandulifera. The sequence continues at coordinate 65,465,592 of NC_061864.1, forward strand.
AAGCTAGTTCTCTTCTTCTTTGATGATTGTTGTCGTCTCATTTTCCTTTTCGTCTATTTACAATCTTAAAACATTTTGTATATCTTCTTTACAGGTAAAGAGGTGCAGCGTATGAAGGACCTGAATATACTTGGGAAAGAGTGAGCAACAAAATATTATACATAAAACTTGTTTTGTTTTCCCATAATCGGATTCTCAATTCATACTTCTCGAGGATCATAATCTAATGATCTCTTCATTGCACAATTAATATCAGTGTTTAGCTCTAATGTAAGTAGATTCAGTGTTATCTGTTTGGATATGAGTTTAGACTATATTTGCTTAAAATTCATCTAGATTTCAGTTCTTAATTATTGGATTAGACTCAGAATTATTGTTGGGTGATTTATTTCTTCTTTTTGTTGTTCCTCTTATGCTTCACTAATTGTAGGAACGAAAAGCAAGTTAGTTGTAGGCAAGCCTGGAATGGCAAAGTTGGTATATAGTATATTCATATTAGGTTGCTTGTGTGGTACATTAGATGCAGGTTGGGGTGTTCACTAGAGAATATTCATCAACATTAAAAGGAAATGACTATTTCTTAGTTTTTCAAAACAAAATTACACAATTGGGATTTGATTATGGTGTTCATATATTTTTGTCAAAGATTGTTGAATCACTTATACCTTGGGATATTTATTTATAATTAAGATGGAAAAATTATTGATAATTTCGGTATGAGACTTGATAGCAAGGCAACGAATTTGGAAACGAAATCAAGACCACTAATTTGACGTGGTATACTACTTGTGTAGGAGAGATAAATAAATATAAAAAATCTCTAGAATATGACCAATTTTTCTAAACAATTTTTTTTTTTTTCTATCTTTCCTCCATGTGGCCACAAAAATCTTCCGAACATAACTATCTATGTGACGAAATATTTAAGGACAAAAATCTCTTGAACATTATTATTTTCCAAAAAAATTCTCTTGCCTATGTTCACAAAAATCTTCAAAACATGATAATTTTCTAAAAAAAATTAAATAACTTTTTTTTCTCTTTCTACTGCACATAAGCATAAAATTTTTCAAAAAATTATTATGTTTGAGAAAAAAATTTCTTTAGGACAAAAATCTCTTAAACATAACCCATGTTTGAGATAAAAATCTTTTGAACATGTCCATTTTTCTAAAAATATATATATAATAACTTTTGAACATAGGCATATTCGGGACAAAACTCTTTTGAACATACTATTTTCCAAAAAAACAATTATCTTTCTTGTACACATAGATACAATTTTTTTTTTCTGAACATAGCTATTTCTCCCAAATAAAAATAAATTTATCTCTCCTACACATATGAAAGATATTTCAGATTCGTGATATTGTTTTCGTTATAGTTTCGTTGCTCAAATCATTTCTCCTTCGATATCATAAAATATTGAATATAACGATATTTTCAGTATACCGGAAAAAAATTGATATTTGTATTAAAATAATATTTATAAATTAAAAATATATGTGTAATATTTATAAGTATATATATAAATAATGACTAACGAAAATATAAATAATTAAGTAATATTTATTTTATTTAGACATAAAGTAAATCTAAATTTTCAACAATATCAAACTATCATGAATAGATCGGTACTGATATTGTCTTAATCTTATTTTTAAAAATAAATTGTATCATAAAGAGATTTTGATATATCAAAATTTTGGTATTTTATCAATATAATTATTTTTATATCGAAATTTCAGTAGGTATAAATAAAAAAATTCGATATATCGACCTATTTATTTTTTTTATAAACTACAATGGTGAACTGATTTAAGAAAATATGTTTAATAAACGTTAAACTAAAATTTTATTTTTATTATATTTTAATTTATTTAATTATTTTATAACCTCGTAAATTTATATATTTTCTATAATTCAAGACAAGATATTTAAAACAATGGAGTAATATCCAATAAAATATAAAATTGATAATTATAAAAATAAATAATAATTTGTGTGTAACTAACTTTATCTTGAAAATGGATGGCTGCCAACAAATGGCATCTAGAGTTTTCACACTGTCTCATAGAAACCTCCAAAATTAAATATGGTAGCCATTTGCTCAAACATCATCCCTACGTGTCACTCCCTAAATGGTCCATCATTAACTTCAGATAACCGCATAAACGTTTTTTTCATTTTTTTAAAACTTTTTTTTATCCACAAAAAAAAATATTATTTTATTTAACTTGATAGTACTGACGTGGACACATATCTAATAAATTTATATTTCACTAGTCTTTTTCTTTGTTATATAATTTAATTTATTAATTAAATTATTAAAATATTTATTATTTTATTATAATATATTAATACGCTTTTAAATTTTTTTATTTAAAATATTTTTAAATTTCAAAATCATCTCCCATCATTATTTTTCAAATAACCTAAGTTTTATTAAAACGCTTGTCCTAATAAAGTCTAAAACATTTTAATATCATATTAACACGTAAACTCACTAAGTTAGTTCAAATGATAATAGTGATAATAAAAGTACAAATGTCACGGTTCAATTCCTATTTAAAACGTCTTAACTTGAAACTAGATATTATGGGTTCGATTTTCACTTAAAAATATCGAGATTAAATATCATGAATTCGATTCACACTTAAAAAAAAAAAAAAAAAAATACTAAGCAAGTGATAAATAAATAAATAGTTAAAAAATCTTGAGCATGAAGGCGCGAGCCACATCTTATATAAATCATGATCACTTTTGAAAGACGTGATCACCACACATCCATCCTCCGTGTTGAAGATCAATCCCGTTTCTCCCATGGATCCTTACAAGGTAACTCACGATGATGATGATCATGATATCTTCTTTTCTGCATTTGCAGTTTACGTAATCAATTGTTATGATGAATCGAAATGCTTAGAATTGATCAATCGGAGGAGGAGTTATCATCTCGATTGAGACCTCGTCTTTCTTTCTTAACCGGATGACTATTTTCCTCCTTTCTTATATGCAGAACGTCCCGTCCTCCGCTTTCAACTCTCCTTACTGGACTACAAATTCCGGTGCACCGGTCTACAACAACAACTCTTCTTTGACCGTTGGAGCTAGAGGTAGTATGGGAATTCTGTAATTCAAATAGGGTATTCTAGACCTAATCAACTGTTTTGGGGTTTTATAATCAATTCGAGTTCTTTAACAGGTCCTATCCTCCTTGAGGATTATCATTTGGTGGAGAAGCTCGCCAACTTTGATAGGGAAAGAATCCCTGAACGTGTAGTTCATGCCAGGGGAGCAAGTGCAAAGGGTTTTTTTGAGGTTACACATGACATTTCTCACCTTACTTGTGCTGATTTCCTTCGTGCCCCGGGTGTACAGACTCCTATTATACTCCGTTTCTCAACTGTTATTCATGAACGTGGAAGCCCTGAAACCATTAGGGATCCTCGCGGTTTTGCAGTCAAGTTTTACACCAGGGAGGTAACCACCTTTATTACTTGTTTCTTTCTGTATCTTCTTGATGTTAGACAAATTATAATATGAGTGGTTTTAGAAACACCATTTGGGCTGGTTTCTTACCTTACCCGGGTTAGATCCCATTTGGAATCGGGGGTGAATATATATATATATATTCTGGTTTAGTTGGAATGAAAAATTATTAATTAGCAATCTGTTAGCTTGATATCAAACTTTTTATTTCCTATTGGCAACAGGGAAACTTTGATATGGTAGGAAACAATTTCCCAGTGTTTTTCATCCGTGATGGTATGAAGTTCCCTGACATGGTCCATGCACTGAAGCCAAACCCAAAGTCTCATATTCAAGAGAACTGGAGAATTATGGACTTCTTCTCCCACCATCCGGAGAGTTTGCACATGTTCACTTTCCTGTTTGATGATTTGGGTATTCCCCAAGACTACAGGCATATGGAAGGCTCAGGTGTTCACACCTACACCTTGATAAACAAAGCGGGGAAGGTTAACTATGTCAAGTTTCATTGGAAACCTACTTGTGGAGTGAAGTGTTTATTGGAAGATGAAGCTATTAAGATTGGAGGATCCAATCACAGCCATGCTACACAGGACTTGTATGATTCAATAGCAGCTGGTAACTATCCTGAGTGGAAACTTTTTATTCAGATAATGGATCCTTCTGACGAAGACAAGTTTGATTTTGACCCGCTTGATGTGACCAAGACTTGGCCTGAAGACATCTTGCCTCTGCTTCCGGTTGGGCGGTTGGTCTTGAATAGGAATATCGATAACTTCTTTGCTGAGAATGAACAACTTGCCTTTTGCCCTTCTTTAGTGGTACCTGGAGTCTACTATTCAGATGACAAGCTCCTTCAGAGTCGTATATTCTCTTATGCTGACACTCAGAGACACCGACTTGGGCCTAACTATCTTCAGCTTCCTGTTAATTCTCCTAAATGTTCACATCACAACAATCATCATGATGGTTTCATGAATTTTATGCATAGGGATGAGGAGGTACCACTTTTTTTTCACATTTTTTATAGATTAATTTTAAAGTTTATTAGTTAGCATCTCATTGTACTTTTACCATTTTTTTCAGGTGAATTACTTTCCTTCAAGGTTCGATCCTGTTCGTCATGCTGAGAGATACCCAACTCCATCTGCTGCTTTGAATGGAAGGCGTGAAAAGGTCAGTTTTCTATACTTTCCTTGAGGGTCTTGTGATTGTTTGTGGCATTCAACTCCAAACATATTGATAATGAAAATAGGAAGGAAAATGTAGAAAAAATATTTGTGGTATTTTTGTATTGCTAGTCATTGTAATTTGTTCATTTGCTGCCATGTCATTGAGTGAATATTTGTACAAACTATCCTCATCTGTGCAGGCCATCATTGAGAAGGAGAACAACTTCAAGCAACCGGGAGAGAGATACCGTTCCTGGTCCTCCGACAGGTTTATTTTTTATTGGTTTTTCTTACAGCTCTCCTTATATCTGTAATAGTAAAAGTCTTAATTAGCCCTTTTTGGTTATTGTTCCAGGCAAGAGCGGTTCATCCGCAGATGGATTGACGCATTGAGCGACCCTCGTTGCACCCACGAGATTCGTAGTATCTGGATCTCATACTGGTCTCAGGTACGTACATCGATCTGTTTAATTCCTTCTTTCTTTTGTAGCTAACAACTAGATATAATAATACACATTGCTGTTGTTGTTTGTGCTGCAGGCTGATAAGTCTCTGGGTCAGAAGCTAGCTTCTCGACTTAATGTGAGGCCAAGCATTTGATCACGATAAGAAGAGTGGAGAGGAGAGAAAAGGAAAAAGAGTCATTATGAATTGAACTACAAGTGTCTTCTTAATAGTAAGTATTTAATGTTGCATTTTGAAACCAATTTGGTTGTTGAGTCATGCATACTCAGTACATACATTCTTATTGGTAAAAATGCATGCAGTTCAATGCTTATGTTATGGTTTGTTTATGATGTCTTCAATATGTCTGATAAACCCCCATAATCTCATCTTTAGAAGTTATGATTACATAAACTACAAATCCATGCACAAATACTTGTAAATTACTAGATCAACTATACCAAAAAAATTTAATCTTGAGAACATTAACTGCTCTACAACCCAAAAATATAATCATTTCTACATGTCAACAAAATTAATCAGCATGTCAATAATTAGGCTTTGACATGGGTAAAGGCGACCTATAACCAGCTGGCCGGTTCGACGGGCCAGCATGTTGGTGTCGGAGTGGGGATCGATTGTAAGGATCGTGCCCATTGTTTTGGTTCTTAGAACTGGCCTTAGACTCTTTAGGTTTCATTTTGATTGCAATAATTTGTTGGAGCTCATGTAGAACTTCATCCATGGATGGTCTATTCCTTGGATCACTTTCCAAACATTTGGATATCAGCTCAGCTGTTTGGATTGCTGCTTTTCCAGGATAATGATTCTCCAAACGTTTGTCTACTATTCTGATCAACTTTCTTTTATCTTGTAAAATGGGCTTGGCCCATTCCACAAGATTGTTCTGTCCAGCGGGCCGATTCATATCGAGTACTCGTTCCCCCGTTAGGAGTTCTAATAGAACAACTCCAAACGCGTAAACGTCGCTATTTATGTATAAGTGGCCTGGTCATAGAAGAAAATCTCAATTTATTTATCAACTAGACCAAAAAAATGTGTAGTTAGTCGCTTACCTGTGGCGACATACTCGGGTGCAGCATACCCATGTGTGCCGATAATACGAGTGGTAACGTGTGTATCCCCGTTAACTGGGCCTTCCTTTGCAAGTCCGAAATCAGAAAGTTTTGCTTGAAAATTCTGTAAATTATAAATAATTAATTATTTGATTGAGAATTTATCTTAGATAACAAATAATTGTGTTAGATTGTTTAAGGTAGGATCTTCTTATGTTCATTATGTTAATGAGCTCGAGTCTTCATCCCGAACCATTTTCAAATAAAACAAAGTTGGTGATAAGGCCAAAGATAGCTAACCGAGTCAAGCAAGATATTGGAAGCCTTAAAGTCGCGATAAATGACACTTTTTGTGGTGTTATGCAAGAAAGCTAAGCCTTGAGCTGCTCCAATGGCTATGCTAATTCTTGTTTCCCATGAAAGTGGATCTGCTCCTTCTGCATGTAAATTAATAAATTAGTACATTAAAATTAATTAATTAATTAAAAAGAAAGAGAAGATTGAAATTATTAATTTGCGTACTCCTAAAAAGATGACTTTCCAAGCTTCCTTTCTGCATGTATTCATAAACAAGCAGAAATTGTTTGTTTTCACAACAATACCCTAAAAGCTTCACTAAATTTCCATGGCTTAACTTCCCTAGGACTTTTACCTCCATCTGAAAAATCATTAAAATGCATAAGTTTTCATTCTAAACGTTTTTCGATTAGGAATCGAACTCGTAATATTTTTAGGTTTCTTTTAATCGAACTATTCTTTTTTATCTCTCTGTTTTCTTTTCATTATAAATATTTTTTTTATTCTAGTCTATATGAGATTTTGAATTCAAGTCAGCCAAACTATTATGTATCCAAATAAAATTATTTTAGATAAATATATGAATAATTTTAAAAAAATAGTTAATGTGAAAACGTTTCAAACTTTCTTTCTTGGTGGCCAAGACTTTTAGGTGCAAATTTATTGATTGTAATAATTGCATGATCAAGTGGCATACATCTCTTTCCTAACTAAATATAATAATTAATTCATCATTCATGACTCTTAACCAAGAAAAAGAAGAAGAAGTCCATGTTTCACAAGCCAAAGAAAAAAGGGTATTACTTTTTAATTTTGTTATGATCTGTTTTTATAAATTTAATTGATTCTAAAAATAAGAGTTATTGACCCAATCAAATTAATTTAATCTTGTTTTGGTTGGTGAGAAAGTGAAACATTTTGATCAAATAACTAAAAAAAATCATCTTTAATGTTTGTTATTTTCAAATATAATTAATTTAAATAATGTAAGAGTAAAAATTCATGTCCTCAAATATATATAATTAATAATTAATTTGGATAGCTTGATGAAACAAATGATAGTTCATCCAAATTATTTGAAGAATAATATCTAATCAAAACAACATAAAATAAACCTTACTATATAAAGAGAGAAATAGTAAATAGTAAACCCTTTTTCAAATTAATTATTTTAACCCTTAATTAAGTGTTTGCAGTGTGCTTATTAACATGAATTAAACACTTACTAACAGTAATAAAATAATGAAATTAACTAACTCTTAGGACAAAACAAGTTTTGAACATTAATTTATTTTTTAAAATTTAAAGTTGTTTTATATGGGACTCATATAACATAAATTTAATTTACTAATCATTTTTGTTATAAAAAAACACCACTAATAAACACTTCCTCAATCAAGGCAAGGTGTGAAAGAGACTTTTTTTTTTTTTTTATTTAATTAATTAATTAATTAATTAATTAGTATTATTATATATTTGAATTAAGATATAATAGAGACCAATTCTTAGACAATTATTAAACAGTCAACTTTTAATTTTATTTCAGTCAAGACTCAAGAGAAGTAGACAAAGTATAATAATAATAATAATAATAAACTTTAACCTATATTTCACCACATGCAAACTTATTTATTTAATTAATTAGTTTGAAAATATATAAAATTGATTTTATTTTATAAAAGATAATATAAAATAGTATATATAGTTTACGTACCGTCCACTCCCGGATGCCCTGATCGCTGTCGGGATTTGACTTTTTAACGGCGATCGGAATTCCGAATCCAACCTTGGACGGCGTTAACATTTTATCGTCGATCCATCCTTTGAAAACCGTCCCAAAACCTCCTTCTCCGAGAACCGTATCCGGCCGGAAGTTTCTGGTGGCGCTTCTTAGCTCCGATAGAGTAAACACCTTTAAATTTGGCATTCCCAGTTCATCATTCGCCCCCGGAACTAATTGATCTCTACTCCGATTATGATCAAGTTTCACGGCGGCTGTTGGAATACTCTCTATTTTACTATTAACTGTTCATTATTAATTAGTTAATTAATATATATATATAGATATAAAATTGAGAAATTTGATTAAACCTGGACTTGGGGGCTTAGTGGTTCCGGGGCTATTATGGTTGCCTACCGGAGCTGAAGATGAAAAGAAGCAACCCATCTTCTTTTTACTCTCTCACACACACACATAAACAAACATGCACTTCTTGGGTTTAGCTTAGTTATTAAGATAATTCATTATATATATATTGGGTAGATGATTTCTGACGTAAGCAATACAATTACAATTTTGAGAAGGGGAGAGGAAGGCGTTGATCGAAGAAAATGAAAGAGAGAGAGAAAGGGAGATTGAGTGAGAGAAACTGTAATGCATCTTCCTTTTACACATCATAAGCCATAATTTTGAAAAGGTGTATAGTTTTATTGGTAGAAGAATTTAAAATATATATAATAATAAAATAAAAATATAAAATATTTTAATGTTTGAGTTCATAAATAAAGTGATAGAATTTTTAAATGATATTATTAAATTATTGAAATTATAACCAGAATTGAATGAGAAATTTAACAAAATAATAACAGGGGAAGTAATCTTTACAAAATTGACCTTTTTACCCCTGGTAAAAGACCAATATACCCTCTAACAAAAATAATTCTCTCTTCTCTTCTTTCCTTCCGTTTTTTCTCCTACCCCTCATTTCATTTCTCTTCTTTCTCCCCCGACCATAAGTATCCTTCTTTCTCTCTTCTTCTCCCCGACAAATCAAGCCGATCAACTAAGCAACTTTCTGATCGATCAACTCCCCGAGGAACGCCGTTTTCATCATTTCAGGTGAGTTTTCCCATTTTCCGTCGCTTTCCTCTTGCATGCATTCTGAATGGAAGAAATGTTTAGGATTTTAGGGTGGAAGAATTGTTTTTATGAATGCTGAATGGCAAATTATTTTTGGTAAGACTTGAACACATAACCACATTGAAACTTTAAATGTATAGGTTGAACCACCAATCTACTACCATTTATGTTTAAAATTGCAATAAATATATCTAAATTGGGCTGCCCTAGTCCGAGGGCTTGCCAGACTTACCCCAGGGTCGGCCCTGCTCCCATGCATCATGTCACGGGCTCAGTCTTTTCACTGACGATCCGTGCGGCACTAGTTACGATCTTCGCAAGAACGAGTAACTAGTCAGCCTTTCTCGACGCAACACTCGGCGTTTAATAGAATTGACACAAGAATTCTAGAGAGAGAGTAACTCTTACAAAAAAAATAGTAGTATATTACTCGAATACTTTGTGATTTACAATGCAATACTTCACAAGTATTTATAGGACTAATTCTAGCTATTACATTGATTGTGCACTAATTTAGGGATTCCTTATAATTATCAATCAAGGAATTTCCTAATTAAGGACATTCCTTTTATACGTCAATTAGTGATGCACTAATCAAGGAATTCCTTTTAACTCTCAATTAGGTGCGCTAATCAAGGACCTTCCTTCCAGCTTCCTTCCAGTCTAGAATCTTCCTTGGGTTGGGCTTAAGAGGGCTCAAGCCTCCTCCTCTTCTTGGGCCAGGAGGATTGGGCCGTGACATTCTCCTTAAGCCTTCTCTTCTTGGGCCAGGAAGATTGGGCTGTGACATTCTCCCCCACTCAATCTGGCGACGTCCTCGTCGCTTCCTCCTTGTAGACTTGGATGATGTCTCCACATGAGATAAAAGTTTTGAGCGACGTGCTGGCTTTCTAACCCGTTTCTTCTCTAAGAAAGGGCCTTCGTATTGCCTCACAAGCCCCTTATGAATTTTGGAAAATTGTCTCTCTTGATGGAGGAGAAGTTTTATTATCACTTGGTTTCCTCCGAACTCCAAGTGTCTTCTCTTCTTTTCCTCCCATTTCTTCATTCTTTTGGCGGTCTTGGCTATTTCGCACTTCTCTTTCTTGAATGGAAACTCCTCTGGTTGCCTCTTCAATTCTTCCAATTTGGAAGGTTTAATGCGATAAAGAACCGTCGCCGATGGTCTAGTACATTTGACTAACTCTTCTCTATGATCCACCTCTCTCTTATGGTGGAATTTCTCTGATAATCCAGTGGATATTACATCAGGACCTTTCTCTAGGACAGTTGTAACTTCTGAATGTATCTTCTCTTTAGACACATTTTTCTCATCTTCTTTCACAGTGACAAAAGATGATGGGTAGGTGCCCTCCGCACCTTTTGAGAGTTGCATGGCAGATAAGTGCCTAGTTTCTCTCTTGCCCTCTCTTGTTAAAGGTATTGTGCGAGTATTACCTTGCTCTAGAATGTACATCATATTGGCAGAAGGGAGTAGGATGGCATTTACCTTGTCTAGGAACTCTATGCCGAGAACCATTTTGTAGTCATCCATGTCGATAATGGAGAAATCCAGAAGGCCGGTCCACTCCCCCAAGTTGATCTTTACATTACGAGCAACTCCATAAGTCGCACTTGGTGCCGAGTTGACTGCTTTAAGCCACCCTTTCTCTTTAGTGTACTTAATCCCCAGTCTTCTCGCCTCCTTTACCTCTAGAAAATTGTTGTTGGCTCCCGTATCCAACAAAGCTTTTACCATGTGGTTTCTTACTCTAGTTTCCACAAATAGTCGTCCTTTCTTCGCGGACTTTGACTTATCAAATTTTGCTGTAACGGCACTGATTAGGTTTAACGACCCCAAGCGAGCTTCATCGTGAAGGCGTTCTTGTTCCTCCATCAATGCTGATAGTTTATTCCTCACAGGGCACTCTCTTGCTTTGTGCGGCCCTTCGCAAAAGAAACACTTTATCCGGGGTTTTTCTCCATGTTTCTCGTCGCGATCTCCTTTACCATTGGATTTGGTAAACTTAACTGGGTCTTCATTGTTATAGATATGGTCTCCACCATTTTCCCCATTGTCATTCCTCTCATAGGTCGACTTTGGTTTCTCTTGCCTTCTCATCTCGACAAGAGATTCAGCCACGGCAATTGCGGAGCTTAGATCTTGGACACTACGTCGTTCCAATTCCAACTTCGCCCACATTTGTAGACCATCAGTGAAGGCAAACAAGGCTTCGTCGTCTGAGTAGTTAGGGATCTCAAGGAGAGTAGCGATAAACTCCTTGACATACTCCTTGATACTCCCTCTTTGTGAGAGTCGCCGCAACTTGGCCCTTGCTTCTCGAATAGCGTTTTCAGGATAGAACTGTCTCTTGAGTTCCTCCTTGAATTCACCCCAGGTATTGATAGAACACGTACCTTTTTCAATGTCGCTACTCCTTCGCCTCCACCACAGCATTGCGGTGTCTTCCAGGTATGTCGTGGCAGTATCAATCTTCCTCGCCTCTTCTACTAGGCCGAGTGCTTTGAAGTACTGGTCCAGACTCCATAAGAAGTTGTCGATCTCCTTCGCATTCCTCTCGCCTAAATACGCTTTAGGCCTTGGAATGTCTATCCTTATCGGATTGGGGACTCCTACAGGCGCGCGTCCGCACTCTTGCGCAACCGCCTTCTTGAGTAACGCCACATCCTCTTCGGTATCTTGTAACTTAGAAGTCATTACCTCGAGTTTCTCAGTCAAGGTCTTGATTTCACCAAGGAGGGTCTTCTCCACGATCTGAGCTTGCTCTTGACATTTGGACAAGCCTTCGTTCAGGGCACCTTGCATTCCTCCTCGGAGCTCGTCTCTCTCCTTCTCAAGCTCGGCAATGCGTTCCTCTAGGTCCCCGTCATTATCTTGTCCGTACGCCACGGTGAGTTCTACCTTCTCCAACCTGGCGATGATGTCAACGATAGCGTCTCTTGATCTTTCTCTTTCTTTGGTAGCTTTGGTTCCTCCCGCCTGAACTTTGTGAGAGTTCCTACCATCTTCTCCGGTCCCGTGGGGAAGATTCTCTACTTCGTCCACGACCTTTGAATTTTCTTCTGATCTCTTCGTCATTTCAGCTCTGATACCAATTGTCACGGGCTCAGTCTTTTCACTGACGATCCGTGCGGCACTAGTTACGATCTTCGCAAGAACGAGTAACTAGTCAGCCTTTCTCGACGCAACACTCGGCGTTTAATAGAATTGACACAAGAATTCTAGAGAGAGAGTAACTCTTACAAAAAAAATAGTAGTATATTACTCGAATACTTGGTGATTTACAATGCAATACTTCACAAGTATTTATAGGACTAATTCTAGCTATTACATTGATTGTGCACTAATTTAGGGATTCCTTATAATTATCAATCAAGGACATTCCTAATTAAGGACATTCCTTTTATACGTCAATTAGTGATGCACTAATCAAGGAATTCCTTTTAACTCTCAATTAGGTGCGCTAATCAAGGACCTTCCTTCCAGCTTCCTTCCAGTCTAGAATCTTCCTTGGGTTGGGCTTAAGAGGGCTCAAGCCTCCTCCTCTTCTTGGGCCAGGAGGATTGGGCTGTGACATTCTCCTTAAGCCTTCTCTTCTTGGGCCAGGAAGATTGGGCTGTGACAATCATCAAGGAGTTTGTAAGCCTCTCTATAATGGGGCATTGAGCTTTCCTGAACCGCTTGGTTGAGTATCTTCCACTGTAAAACCCTTTCAAACCATTCAACATTCACAAAAACAATTCTTCCACCTTAAAACTTAAAACTTTAAACATAAACTCTAAAATGCTAAAACCCTAAATATTTCTTCCATTTAGAATGCATGCAAGAGGAAGCGACAGAAAAACGGGAAAACTCACTTGAAATGATGAAGACGGCGTTCCTCAGGAGTTGATCGATCATAGAGTTGCTTCGTTGATCGGTTTGGTTCGTCGGGGGAGAAGAATAGAGAAAGAAGGATACCAACAGTCAGAGGAGAAAGAAGATAAATGAAATGAGGGGTGAGAGGGAAAGAATAGAAGAGGAAATTATTTTTGTCAAGGGATATATTGGTCTTTTGTTATGGGCAAAAGGTCAATTTTGCAAAGATTATTTCCCTTGTTATTTTTTGAAATAACCTTGTTATCAGGATTATTTCGTCAAATTTTTCAAATTGAATAAGGCGCGGTAATAATTTGGGATAATTTTAAGGATATATTAAATTTTTTGATAAAAATATTTATAAAGAAAGGACATTAATAATAATAATTTAAAAAATATGGTATTTTAAATTTTTATTAATTAATTTAGTTATTTGATTGATAAACTAGATAAAAGAATGAAATGATGTTTGATTATGTTATTTTATTTAAATTATTGAATTATTAGATTGAGATTATTTAATTGGGAGTCAATTTTAATTTCGGAAATCTCTTTTAAAGCTCGCCATTAAATTTTTTTATTATTAAAGTTATAAAAATAAGATTTTGTTTAATGGTCTTAATGTCTCCAAGTCATGACTTTTATTTAATTATGTAATGATATGTGAGTAGTTAGTTTATTTTAACCAAAACTGAAGAAGTCATCTTTATCTTTGTTTGTTTGAGAAAGTGTTTTTTTTTAGTTTTTCTTTTTAAAAGTACCCTTGTTTGATAAAGTGTAGAAAAAGATTGAATTTATTTATTTTTTATTAAATTACTCTTTCTCTCTAGATTTTTATTTAATAATTAATTTATATTAAAAAAAATAAAGAATAATTTTAGTATTTTAAAAAATAAATAGATTGATTAAATTAATGATAATGTGATGGTTAAATTTTAGGATAAAAATTAGATTTTATCCTAATAATCTATTCATTAATCAAGCTCTAAATGTTTTAGTTTGATATAGAATTAAATTTGTGAATAAGAATAATATTGAATGTTTTTTTGGAAAGATTAAAATACTAGAAAAGAAAGAGAGAATTTTTAAAAGAGGAATGATTACGCAAATTTTGATTAACTCAAAAAAAAAATATCTCCTCACACTTCTTCTATTTTTGAGACATTTTTTCTCCAAATTTCTTTCTAACTAATTAGATAGTCAATTAAAAAATAATTTGAATAATAACTCAAATATGTAACACAACTACTAAAAATAAATAGGAATGGTTTTACAAAAATAATAATAATAACGCGAAATTCAAAAAAATAAATAAGGGGAGAGCTTTGGAACATGATATCTAGTCCTATTCTTAGTATTATTTTTATTTATTTATTTTTTCTGTTGTTTCATATAATTTTCTTCTTATTAGTTTGAAAAGAAATTAAAGAAGATAACAATTGAAAGTAGTTCTATTATTCAATTGAATTAAATTCCTTGTTACAATACTACTTTTATATGCAAGATTTAAAAAAATATATATATCCAACCGTACAGTTTATTTTATTAAAGAATCTCAAGAGGATTTACCGGATTTGGTTGAAGACCCGCGGACAAGAAGAACCTGAAGAAGGATATTATATTCTAAAATGTTATATATATGATCATATGTTGGATTAAACTAGAAATATTTAAGAAAACACAATCATGATAAATAAGAAATCTCGTGTAAGTATATTTGTTATGTAGTTATAAATAGATGGAAACTTAATTAATTATTAACGTCATTAAAATATATAATAATAATAATAATAACAAAATATGTATCAAATTATATGAGTCATTTTCTCAAAGGCTTAAAAGTGTACGTCACACAGTTTGACTTCATCTTGTTCGTCGTATTGAATAACATATATGAAATAATTTGAATAAGTATACACTTTAAAGAATTAATTAGTCAACAAGCAATATACAGCTCATATATGTATGTATGTACCTTTGGAAACCTTTAAGGGGCTGGTTGAATGTCCACATCTTGATGAATAATCAAAGTCATCTGATGATGATGAAGAACTTTTAGCAAAAACTAAGGACCGTCATCTGTTGAACAAAAGAAAAGATCTTCACGTGTAAAATCATGTAATTTTGTAACTATTGGAGGGATTCAGGCTCAATGATGGGCCAATATGTCCACAAACATAACATCAATTATTCATAAATTATTCATAGAGTTCAGAAACAAATCTGAGAATCTGAGTCGGGGTAGGTTTACAATAATAACGATTTTTTTATAAATAAGTGAAAAAATGTAAGTTTTATTAATTTTTTAATAATTATATAAAAAATAGTAAATTAAATTTAAAAATTAAAGCATAATGTCACATTTTAACGTAAAAAAAATCAGGATTCAGTATAATTTATATATATATATATATATATATATATATATATATAATGATGCTTAATTTTTAAAATGTTCGGATTGCCGGATTGAGAGCTGTTGTTAATTTGGATATATATGAGAGAGTAAATTGATACTTAGGTCGGATTGTGGGGTTGACCCGCCCATAAACTTAAAACGGTTAAAAATAAAATAAAAAATATTATATGTATATTTCGACTTCCAACCTAACAAAAAAAAACAAATAGAAACGCTTTAATCAACTAGGTTAATAAGATTTTATATTTTAAATTCAACACCAAATTTTAAGAACGCGGGATATTTTTACCGTATAAGTTCAATTTTGTAACTAATATATATATATATATATATATATATATATATATATATATATATATATATATATATATATTAGTTACAAAATTGAACGTATATGGTAAAAATGTCCGGATTATCGGGTCAAAAGTTATGGTTAATTTGGATATATATATGTGAGAGTAAATGGATATTTGGGTCGGATTGTGGGTTGACCCGCTCATAAATTTAAAACAGTTAAAAATAAAATTAAAAATATTATATATATATTTCTAAATTGCAATTAAACAAAAACAAGTACCACATTTTAAACAACTAGTTATCTGAATAACTAATTTATCCGTACAAAGAGGTACAAACTGAGAATAATGGATTATTTGATAAATATTTAACTGATATGGTTCTAATTCAACCAGTTATTTTTTATAAAAAAAATTAATCTAACTAATTATTTATTTACTATTGTGAAATAATAAATAGAGTTAAAACTAATTAATTCTTTTAAATTTTTAGGTAGAAAATATTGAACATATTTTGTCCTTTTCAAATAATAGAAAAGGTATAATATATATATATATATATATTAACTTTTATAAGATTAAAAATTTTAAAAGTTAATATAAATTATATTATTTTATGTATGAACCTATATAATGTTAAGTCAACATTTTTTTTAATCCATCCATTTGTATGTAGGGTTGTTATGGATATATAATTAGTATATTATTTTTTTATATGTTTAGGTTAGAAAAATCCATACCGATCTGACCCACAAACACCACATTTACTTAGTTAAAGAAAGAAAGAAAGAAAAGGGGAAATTTTAACCATTGTTATTTTATATAGTTGAATATTTTGGATGAATTATTATTAAGACACTTATGTCCATAAATACTTATTGATGGTTTTTTTCTCTATAGTCAAGTTTGACTTGCTTTAATAGTTATTCAAATATCTTTAGAATTGTGAGTGTGATCATGTTTAGGATTATTAATTAGGGTTGATTTTGTACACCTTTCACATCTATTATTTTTTGTTTTAATTTTTAAATGATTCACTTAATTTATCATGGTATAAATTGGAATAGGGTATTTGATTGTATCTTTAGAATTGGAATCTCTTTTTTCAAAAAAATTTACTATTTTAACACATACATTTTTTTAAATATTGAAATGTATTTGACAGTTTTAATACATATATCTCAAAAAAAAATACTCGATTTAAAATACAAATACGTTCAAATTTGTATAACGTTCACAAAGTTATGTCGTTATAAAGTTTTTTTAAAAATAAATAAAAAATTTGTCTTTATTCAAAAAAATTCAAATATTCCATTAGATTTCAGTTGTAAATCTGAAAATAAAACTCAGATTTTAAAAAATACATCTACAACATTTATATATATCATTTCATTTAAAACGTGACAAATTAATTAGAGAAATGAAAATAATATAATAGACATTTTGTTCATTTCAGAAAAATTAACTCAAATATCCAAAATTTTAATAGCTCAACTACGTATAATACAATTCAAAGTTTAAATTTCATTTAGTGAAATAGACCCAAATTTAGAGTCTCAAATTAATTAGAAGTTGTTTTTTAAGACTCATAAGTGAGTAATATTTTGAACATTTTGAATTGGAAGTAAAAATCATCCATAGTAATTGTCTGATAAACGAACCATGTTATCTATCAGCCAACTTTTTTATCTTTGGACTTTGACATGACGGTGGAATAACGTTAACTTTAAATATTAAAAATAAATAAATAAACAAGTGATAATTCAGTCTAAATAAATAAACAAAGGTGATAATTCAGTCTAAACCTATTAATAAACATACATATATGATACCATATTCTCTAATTGCTAATTTAATTTTAAAATAATAAATAAATAAATTTGTTTAAAAAAATATTTTTTCTTTTTCCCCCACTAAACTGTATATTATATAGTAGAAAGAATCGGCCTAATAAATAATAAAATTAATTTTATAAAAAAAAACAATAAAATTAATTTTTTTTTAAATAGTTTAATTTTAACCTTATTTTATTGGGCCAGGTTTAATTTGACAAGAGTAGGCCCATCATGTGGGAGGAAAGACCAAAGAAAACTTTCATGGGTGGACTTGGAGCCCTCGTTCAACCATTTATTAATTATCCTATCCTATGCTATGCGTGCATAACACTCCATATTTATGCTGTTAAAATTTATATATTTAATTTATGTATATAAGGAAATACATATATCAAATATTATTATTTCTATTTTATTTAGAAGGGTTATAAATTAAAGTCAATGTTATAACTTATAAGGGGTCATGTTAACGAAAAAATAAAAATTAAATATTTAATTATAACTTATAATTAATGACTCTATATATATATATATATATATATATATATATATATATATATAATAGAGAAATGATGAAGAGAAATAATTGAGAGACGGAATTGGAGTATTTAATAATAGAAAAAATAAATAAATATGTGTGATATATTTAATATTATTGTTTTATATTTTATAGAGTTAATTTAATTTATAAGAAAAATATGAATATCAAATTATAAATATATATACTGAATATTATAATTTTATAAGAAGTTTAGAAAAATAAATAAATTTGAAAATACTGGACATTTTTAATTGTATTATAAAATGACTGATTCGGGCCTAAGGTCCAAAATTATTGATTATTTTCTTTGTTAGTAATACTTTTCATTATTTTGAACTATTTTAATATACTTAAAATCGAGATTTTACTCTAAATCATTCTAATCAATTAGAATAGTAAGCGTGTAAGGGTTATTTAAAATTAGGAGAGTTTAATTTGAAAATTACTAATTATATATTATTATTTATATATATAACTAATTGATTTATATCTAATTAATTTTAAAATTTTATATATTTAAATATCTAATTAATTTTAAAATTTTATGTATTTAAATATAAAATCAATTTTAAAATATTAATAAATAAATAACACTTTAAACAAATTATTTTTATAAAATTAATTTTATTTATTTATTTGAATCAATAATAACTTTTTTTTAATTTATAAATATAAACTTATTTTTTAATGTAAAATAGTATATTATCGTAAAATAATAATTATTTATAAATTAGTAAAATTTTATTATTATAAATTTAAAACCGTATAAATTTACCTATTTAAGAATTTATTTTAAAATGTTAACTTTTTTTTTTAAATCATGTATCTAATTATTTATAAAAAAAAATTAAGGCCACTAGTAAGATATCATTCTAAAATAATAAATTATTATATAAGTTAAATATTAAATTTATTCTTGGGTAAGTCAATAAAAATCTCAAATTTATGTATGAATTAAAAAAAAATCATATTTTATAAATTTATATTGTATTTATCTAAATGATGAAAAAATGACTATTAAACTATATGTAAAAATGGGCCGTATAGAAAAGTTGCAAAAATAATATTTTTTATAAATATATTGTTGTAATAATTGAACCCATAAATTATTCTTTATAAATATATATATATATATATATATATATTAGTATAAAATTAATTACAATGTAATAATAAATAATATGAAAATGTGATATTAATAAAATTAAGTGCATGAATTTATCTATTTGAATAAATAATAAACTTTTTTAATTTAAAAATATAAATTCCTTTTATTTATATATATATATATATATATATATATATATATATATATATATATATATATATAATCTTAAAATCAAAATTATTAATAAAATTATAAAACTTTACCATCACTAAATTTAAAACCATAGAAATTAATTATTTTTAAAAATGATCTAAATGAGAATAATTAATTTAAAAATTTGTTAAATTTAAAGATTTAACTCATTTTTTTTAAGTTTTATATTTCGTCATAATTTTTAAGTCATATTCATTCTTATTCAATTTAGTATAAAGTCATTCATTCTTATTCAATTTATTTGTATCCTTCTATTTGTTTTTCATTTCATTGATATGTATGAAAAACAAATCTTTTGTTATGATTTTTTTAGAATATAATATGAAAGAGTGGTCAACTTTTTTCCCTCTCAAATGTCAAAAGACTTTGAAATTATTTGAAAACTAATTAATACTATTAGCTAAGATTAGTAATTATATCCTAAAATTCCATTATACAAGAACATGATCAAGTGATTAATTAACCATAAAATAGATTAATTTGATAAAAACAAATTATTATTATTATTATCAAAATAAGGAGTTAACTATGATTTTAAAAAATTTAAAAATTATTATTAATATATCTTTTAGTGCAAATGAATCAACTCATGTGGAAGAAAATGGTTCTATAAGCAAAGTGTAGAACTACCTTGAAGTAAGATTGTGTAAAGCCATGGTCCACGAAGAATGTTATCCCTTTTTCCACTTCTACCTTGATTACTCTTCCTAATTCCACTTTTAATACATTAATTATTAACCATTTTTTTCATTTACTTTTCAACTAATAAAATTGGGAATTAGTAAATTGTAAACAACTAATAAGTTATTTTTCATCATTTTTGTTATATATATATATATATATATATATATATAATAAGACGTCTTTTTTATTAATCTTTATTACTAAAAGATCATTACTAAAAGACCGCACAAGAAGAGATTGAATCAATCAAGTACACAATTTTATAACAAAATAGATAGTGTGTATGATCAATTAAGCGCAATCTTATCTGACGTGAAAAGTAACCGTTAAAAATCCATTTTTCATTAGTTATATTATCGAGTTAAAAAATGTTCACAAAGAAAAGGACAACACTCCATTGGATCATTGGTACTTTGCTGGCAAGTCACGAATTGGTCTAGTTTTAGTTACATTCCTCTAAAGTTTGAAAAACTTTTTTTATTTATGATTATGTTGTGTTTTTTTTGCAATTTCCTCCAAATTTTATTGTTCTCTTGTTTGTTATTATATGTAATTTTGTAATACTATTTTCATCTTTACAGATTTTCTTAACCATCAATGATCATCATCTTATCTCAATCATAGATTTCATAGTCATCAATTTTTTATCCCTTAACATTGTTTGAATCCACTCATCCATAATTCATACCTCTTCTTGAGTTTGAGTAGAAGTAACATGTTCCTTGTTTCGACAATACACGACATGATTCTTAATCGCAAATTGTTCCATGCACGATGAAATTGTCATCAACAAATAAATAAGATCCACGTTTTATCAAGAGAATATGATCAATCTCATCAAGAGAATATGAACGATCCCAATAATACATTGTTGTGCGGCCTCTTGCCCTAAATTTACACCAACTGCCAAATGTGAAAGTGAAAAGTAAGGAAATAAATTGTTAAATTTAACAACACAATACAACTTTAAAATACTATTATCAAACATTTTTGCAAACATCACTCATATTATATTTCAACATATAAACAAATGAGAATCAATAATGGATATCAGTGTCATTATTCCACTATTTACAAATAAAAAAATCATTAATCATCTTCACCTATAGCTATATCCATATGAGCCATCAACCACTTTAGAGTAATCACCTTATTTTAGAAAAAAACTCAAAAGAGGATGATATTATATACTAACTAATAGAAAAACAATATAATTAAAATAGTAGAAATAGATAAAAATTAAGTAAAATCCAAAATTTCAATGTTTGGTGGTTTTGGATCCATACGCCAGCCCAACCCAGCCAGCAATTAAAGTCAAGAGAATAATTAATTAGTGGTTTATAGTCATTAAAATTATATTTAGAGTGAATAATTAATGATATTCGTTACAACTTAGACTTAATTACTTTATATATGGCAAAAAGAAAATCAATTTAATATTTGAGCCTCAAAATTTTGATAGTTTTCACTTAATGGGACTGGAATTTTAAATTTTATAATATAATACTCAAACTATCATAAGGAAGTTTTTTTTCAAATTGACAAAAAGTTTTTAATGTTATTCTAACGTATTATTTTTCGTTTTTTCTAGTTAATTTATCACGTTGGGAAATGAATTGATATTTATAAACATTTTAGACGAATGTTTCTTAAATCGAGTTTTTTCAAAAATTTACCCATTCTATTTTGTTAAATTAATTTAAGTGACTAAAATAAGTGTAATCTAATCAAAGATTGTAAGAAATTTTGAAAAAACATAAATTTGATATTTATTTTATGTAAAACTTTGAAACCACATAAAAGTGTTATATATATCTCTAGACTTTAGACAAATAATAGAGCAGAAAATATTGACAAAAATGGTAGAAAAAATTATGTGTGTCTCTTAAATGAATTATAAATTAAAAAAAAAAATAGATTTTCAGTTCACTCAAAGATGACAATTCATATCCATGGACTTTCACAACTTTTTTTATCAATATTTTTTCGTTCTCTATCATTTTTTATTATTACTTTAAACGTAGTTGTGTTAGTTGAATATTTTTTCAAAATAAAATCATTAGATTTTTTTTAATATAATAAATTAATTAAAAAATTAAAAATTCAATAATAAAATTCTCTTATTGATATTAAAATTGTGATAATTCAAGTTATAGAAAATTTGACTAAATGACCCAAAGATGCTTATATTAAACTTTTTGACCTGCGCATTTCTGGTAACACTTTTATTTTATTTTATTTTTGATAAAAATGCCTTCATGGCTAGACTCGACCGGCAATCGCGAGACGGAAATAAAAATATCTTTTTATAAAAAATAAAAAACTTACGTCTCCCGAATATGGACGTCTCTCGACAGAAACAAAATCGTCCAAAAAAAATGTGTCATCAACGCATTAATTTTATGTGCTAGGGCCATTTTGTGAAATTCTCCCAAGTTAGAGTGATATTTGATAAAAAAAAAAACTATTCAAATTCAAGTTCCGAGATTAAAATATGGTACCAACACCGCCGGCCGGCCGGCATTGAGGCGGCGTTTCCTTCTCTCTCTCCTCTTAAATATACGTATAGAGTGAATGTATTATACGTAACATGCATTTTGCAGCATTCTCACGTTCCATATTCCAAACAGAGATTTCAAGCCAAGGAATATCAATCATCTTCTTCTTCTTCTTCATTCAAAATCTCTGTTTCTCTCTCACACAGTCACACACACAGCAAAAGACGATGATCATCCGAACAGTCCGAGCAACTTTTGCATCAATCATTCTATCAGTTCTCGTCTTCACAACTCTCTACCGCCCCCCTCTCTTCGAACAACAAATCGCCGAAGAACACAAATCCATCATATACCCTGCCTTGGTTCACACGACAACGAATTCTTCGCCGTTCAATTCCAATTGTGCAATCGAAGAACAACAACAACAACAAGATCATCACTTACAATTCTTCCTCATTATCTCAATACTTTTTCCCGCCTGGGAGGTAATTCTCCTTCTCCCTCCGAATAAACTCTTACCGCCGGATTCCACCGATTTCTTCTGTTTATACTCGAACAACCATTCATCTGAAGCGATTCACTTAGGGAAAATATCCTCGCCGGAACGGCAGTTACTCAGATGCATATTACCGGAAAGTAATCGTCGCCGTCAGCCATTTCCTCAACCTAATTTGGTAGGTGGTAATTCTCAAATCGGATTACCTTCTCCAAAATCTAAAATGCTTCATTGGAATTACATAGTCTACGAATCTCTATCCACCGAACAAGACCTTATCCTATTCGTTAAAGGAATCAATAACCGTCAAGGAATCAACAAATCACCAACCGAATTCCGTTGCCTATTCTTCTTCGATCAAAACAGAATCAAAACCGCCGTCACCATATCTTCCCAAGAGGTTTTCCGATGTAATCTCCCTATGAATTCCAATTATCCGGCGACTAAAGTCACACTCGAAATGGTCAAATCGAATCAATTGATCCCGTCGGTAGCGTACTACACTCCTTTCAGTAAACCAACATCTAAACAAACCAAATCGTTAATGTGCGCTTGCACGATGGTTTACAATGTTGCCAAGTTTATCAGAGAATGGATTGTTTACTATTCGGCAATCGGCGTTGAGAAATTCATCTTCTATGACAACGGAAGTGACGATGGGTTTGAGGAAATTGTTAACCAGTTAATCAATGAAGGGTATGAAATCGAAACCCGTTTCTGGGTATGGCAAAAGACTCAAGAAGCTGGATTCTCTCATTGCGCAATTCAATTTAAGGAAACCTGTGAATGGATGATCTTCGTTGATGTAGATGAGTTCATATACTCCCCGTCCTGGATTAATTTCACAAACCCAGTTAAGAACATGATAAGTTCTCTCCTCCCTAAATCAACAAACATCAAGAACAGAGAAATCATCGCTCAAGTAATGATAAGTTGCTACGAATTTGGTCCTTCAAACCAAACTGAACATCCAGAGATGGGTATTACACAGGGTTATGATTGCCGGCGGCGTATGGATAATCGACATAAATCAATTGTTCTTTTGGATGCGATTGATGATTCGTTGTTGAACGTTGTTCATCATTTCAAATTGAGAGAAGGATACATAAGAAGGAAGGTAAGTTTACGGGAAGCTGTTGTGAACCATTACAAGTATCAGGCATGGTCAGAGTTTAGGATGAAATTTAGGAGAAGGGTTTCGGCTTATGTAACGGATTGGACACAATCGGTGAATCCTATGTCGAAGGATCGGACGCCGGGTTTGGGTTTTGACCCGGTTGAACCCTATGGTTGGTCACAGAAATTTTGTGAGGTATATGATCATCGGTTGAGAAATTTGACCTGGATATGGTTTGGGTCAAAACAGGGTTCACAAAGATTTTGAGGAAGAATTAGTTTTGTAATATGGGAAAATGTAAATATATGGGTCGGGTCGGGTCAAATCGAGTCATGTCGAATCGGGTCAATCATATAGCATATGCATATATTACTAGTAATTCATTTTTCAACACTTCGTTTTTTTCAATATGGGCAGAATTATTGTCTCGTAACCATTATTATGTCTTTCTTTGAATTCAAGTTATTTAAATAATAGTAATTGATAAGGCATTTTATTTATTCTAAACAAAAAAAAAAAAGAACAAATATTCAGTTTCAATAGTTAGATTCTATATCAGATTGTAACCTATAATAGTTTTGTTTTTATGTCTTCTTCTAACCTGACATAAACTTTAAAGGGAGGTCAATATCCACACCTCTCAGGTCGTAACCTTTAAAGGGAGGTCAATATCCACACCTTTCAAGTCGAGAGGTCATAAGTTCGAGTCTAAGTTATGCACGCTTAACTGGTAGAATTAATTGTACTCTAAGAACCTAACGTTCTAACAAAATATATTAATAATATATTTCATTTTAGCACCTTTATCATTTTTAATTAAATTGATTAAGTATATTTATGGATTATATTTTTAATCTTTAAACGCAGTAGGAGAGAAAGAAAAATTATATTTCTAAATATATATATATATATATATATATATATATATATATAATTTAAAAATAATTATGTATTAAAAATTTAATATAGTTAGTTAAATATTTTCTTCATTATTAATCAAACTAGGAGGATCCTACAGATAAAAATATATTGTTACAAAGTTTGGTGTTGAATTTAAAATACAAAGTTTTATTAGCCTATGGTTAAAGAGTTATACTTGTTTTTGTTAGGTTGCGATTTCAAAACATACCTATAAAAATTTTAAATTAATTTTTAACCGTTTTAAGTTTATGGGCGGGTCAACCAATAATCCGACCCAAGTATCAATTTACTATCACATATATATCCAAATTAAGCACAGCTCTCGACCCGACAATCCGGACACTTTCAAAATTAAGCATTATTATATATATATATATATATATAGATTAGTTAGTTAGTTAAAAATGTTCCGCCTTCATTAAATTTGGTGTTAAATTTAAAATAGAAAGTGTTATTAACCTATTTGGTTAAAGAGTTGTATTTGTTTTGTTAGGTTGCGAGTTCGAAACATACCTATAACATTTTTAATTTTATTTTTAACCGTTTTAAGTTTATGGACGGGTCAACCCAGAATCCGACACAAGTATCCATTTACTCTCACATATATATTCAAATTAACCACAGCTTTCGACACGACAATTCGGACACTTTCAAAATTAAACATCATTATATATATAGATTTCAAATTTTGATAATGCATTTATTTTAGTAACTCATGACTATTATTTTGGTAAAAAAAAAACTTATATGTTAAAATTGATTTATTTATTTTTTGTACAAATATATATATATATTAGTTGATAATTTAATTAATAATGTATTTTTGAAAAGTAATTGATAAAAAAAAATTATGAATTATTTGAGAATTATTCAAATAATAAAATCCAATCAAGGCCTAAGCTTGCATAATTTATTTATCTTTACAACTATTATCCTATATTAATTAGTTAGTCTATGTTTCAATAACTATAATAAGAATTTAGATTGTTGATTTTATTTAACTAGTCAAATCATGGTAAAGAAATGCTTCAATTCCATTATTCAGAAATCGATCTCGGATTGAGCGCATCTCGAGCAAGACAGACGGACTTTTAGTAAAACCTGTCATGGATCTGATATAGAACGAGAGAGAAGAGATTCAATTAAATAACCTTAGGCAGGAAAGATTGGCTTCATTCCTATTCCTATTTTATTCCCAAGCCAGCAAGAATCACTCTAACAAGTGATATAGAGACAATCGCTCCTAATGGAACACTTACTAAATCTCGATGCACCTCTTCTTCTTCTTTCTTTTTTTCAGAAAGATTAGAAAGCAGACCGACCAAAGAAAGGTCCTAAGACACGAAGTGTCGGCCTTAAGACGGTCGCGACCTCATCAATCCCCAGAAAAGACTTTGAGTCTCCTATTTCTTTCATATCAAACTGGGTTCTTAATTTTGGCACAGACGTATGATTTCCAAGAAAGACGCCACCCCTGATAGGTTGGTGAGATTTTATCTCTCATTGTGTTCACTCTCAAAGCTAATTGAATTAGCTCCAAGAGCGATTCCATCCTACTCCTACTCCTCCTTCTCCCTGTTGATAGGATCGTCGTTGGTCCTTTTTCTGATTTCGCCATCTTTTAATAAGAATTTAGATTGTTGATTTTATTTAACTAGTCTTATCAATTTTGAAAAGGGATTAGTATATTAGACGATAATTGAAAATGATTAAAAAAAATCTATACAATTTAATTATAATTTATTTTCTTTAGTTTAAATTATAAAACAAATTATCAGATCATAAATTTAAATTTTATTTTCAGTTCAACACAAATTTATATCTATATATATCTAATAACGTTTAATCCTATATTTGTAAGGATTAGCGGTAGCGCGTTGTGAATGATTTTAGATCATTTTGTCTAATAAAGTTGATTCATTTAAATTAAAACTTGATCATAAGTTAACAAGTATGAATATAATAAATGAATAATTAATTAGGAAACTTCTTTAAATGAAAAGTTTTGTTTCTCTTTTCAATTATGTTTTATATTTTTTTTCAATAAATAAATAATTATATATATATATATTAATAATTATATTATTTATATGTAACCATCTATTTAAAAATTAATTCGTAATATATTTAAATAAAAATAAATTAATCTATTTAATTATTTGTCTCTCATTTGTATTAACATATTTTTCTTTCACTATATTTATTAAATTGATCTTTAATAATTTTTAATATATTATTATTTTAACTATTTTTCTTTCTTTATTTATTTTTTAAAAATAAATTATATATATATATATATCAATAATTCTATTTTATTAATTATTTTATAATATATAATTATATATAAAATAAAAATATATTTTAATCTAAATATCTACATAATTTATTAAAAAATAATAATTTTTATATATTCTCCCTACATATCTATTATTTATATACTTATTATTTTTATTTAATAAAATGATTAAATATATATGCATGCATAAAATTATAAATTAAACTCCACAGTAAAAAATAATTCAATGGTTAAGTGATTAACATTTAAAACTCGAGATTAGAGTTTGAGTCTCATTTGGTGCAAATTTTAGAGTTTATATGATAAAAATTAAAATTATAACGATGTTGATATATGTGGGTGTGAGTTTGAGGGCGATGTTAATAATGAGAATTTGAATTAGAGGGGGTTGAGGAAATGATGGTGTGAATTTGAGGATGAAGGCCTTGAAGGATAAGATATGATGAAATATATGAATTCAAATTAGAGGAATTGAGAGGGAAATGGTGATCATTAATAATGAAAAATCTTTTAAGGATAAGATAAAATATGATGAAACATGTTAATTTCAATTAAGAAGATTGATGGGAAAATGGTGAACGTTAATATTGAAATCTTTGAAGGATAAGATAAGATATGATGAAATATGTGAATTCGAATTAGAGGAATTGAGAGGGAAATGGTGATCGTTAATAATATAAAATCTTTGAAGGATAAGATAAGATAAGATATGATGAAATATATGAATTTCAATTATGGAGATTGATGGGGACATGGTGACCATTAATAATGGAATCTTTGAAGATAATATAAGATATGATAAAATATGTGAATTTCAATTAGAGAGATTGATGGAATGGTGGTTCGAAAGCTTTGAAGGATAAGATACGATAAAATATGTGAATTCAAATATAGATGGATTGAGGAAAGTGATAAGATAGGATTGAGGAAAATGATAAGATATGATAAATTATGTTGATTGAAGGAACGATGGAATTTGAGGGTGGTGTTAATAATGAGAATTCGAATTAGAGGGATTGAAGGAATATTGGTGCGAATTTGAGGATGAAATCCTTGAAAGCCTTGAATGATATAAGATATGATGAAATATGTGAATTCGAATTAGAATAATTGAAAGGGAAATGGTGATCATTAATAATGGAATATTTGAAGGATAGTATAAGATATGATGAAATATGTGAATTTCAATTAGAGAGATTATGGAGAAATTATTATCGTTAATAATTGAATATTCGAAGGATGAGATAAGATAAGATATGATGAAATTTGTGAATTTCAATTAGAGAGATTAATGAAATGGTGGTGCGAATTTGAGGATGAAATAATGGTTATTTAAAATATTTAAAGGATAATATATGATGGGATAAGATACGATCAAATATGTGAATTTGAATTAGATGGATCGATGAAAATGATAAGATATAATGAAATATGTGAATTCAAATTAGGTGAATTGAGAGAAATGTGGAATTTGAGGATAAAAGAATGGTATTCAAATATCATTAATAATGAAAATCCTTGAAGATAAGATATTTGTATGGTAAAGTTTCTTAAATTTAAGTATATTTTATAATCTTTTAATATATCATTTTATGTATATTTTAGTATTAATTTAAGACATGTGTATTATTTAAAAAGATCAATTAAAAGATTTGACAAGAAAATTATTAACACATTCACAATGAAGTAAAATAAATATTTACCAATTTTAAATTTTGACATTTTAACTTGTCCAATAGAACAACGAGAAAATGATAAACACATTCAAAATGAAGTAAAATAAATGTTTATTAATTTAAAATTTTGACATTTTAAATTGTCCAATCGAACAAATATAAATTTAATTTGACTATTTTTTAATGTTTATTTTGCTATTATGTTTTGATTTTTATTTTGTTATCATTTTTTTTATTATTAATTTTAAATGGTTAATTAGAATATTAAAAAATTAATATTATAAATTCATCCAAAATTGGATAAAATATTTATTTATGTACTATAATTATTCAATTATATGATTTGTTTTTATATTTTATTATCAAATTTTAACCTATGGTATTTGTTAATTTAATTAAATAGTTATTAATTTTTTTTTAAACATGTGATCTTGATTATTAATATTAAATCGTTTTTTTTAAATACATCAATATTGTTTCGTAATTTATTTAATTAATTATTGTTATCACAATATAACAATGCAAGTGTAATATAATTATACTAATCAAAAGATTGATTTAGATTTAAATGAACATAAGTTGCTTATACATACAAACAAATGTTTGACACCATCTTTGGAATTGGGATCCTCTACTCTCAATTTGTCGTGCTCTCATGTTTTCTTTCACAGAGGATGAACAATATCGTAATAATTATTTTATTTTTTTTACGATAGTTTATTTTCCCTGTGAGAAGAACATGAAAAATTGGGAGTAAAGGATCTGCCTGTCATCTTTGACATATTACTATAAGTTCGAAAATAGTCAATTTTGTGACTTTTGAATGATGTTCATGTTTTGGACTTTGATTTGAAAGGATGAGAAAGCAATTTATAGGCTACTCTCAACATATAAGTTATTAGACTAAATAATTAATATTATAATTTGAGCTCAATTGAACCATAAATTGAACCATATTTTGCTATAAGAACTCAAATTTTCCTAAAGATCCTTAACTTAGTGTATTTGTACTCTGAAGAGAAAATTGAGATTATCAATAAGTTAAAAAATATGTAATAAAATCTTTAATTGAAACTTAAATTATTATTGTCTCTCAATCTCTTTGATTGAATATTAAATTATCATAAATGTGTAAAATGATGCAAAAACTTGAAAGATATGAAAATTATACTTTGATGAAGATAATAATTGGTAAGCAAATAAAATTGATGAAGAGTTTATTTAAAATGGTAATTTTTTTAATATATTATTATATATATAATTAAGTTCGATTTACAATTAGAAATACTTAAGTTGAAAGGGATCTCATGATAATATGATTTATTTAAATTATTTATATTAAATATATATAAGTCATTTAATATATATATATAATTAAAAAATAATAATAATAACAAGTAAATAATATTGTAAACAAAAGTTATACTTAGGCAATTAATTTTATTCATTTATTTATTTGAATAAATAATGATGTTTTTTCAATTTATAAATATAAATTCACTTTGAAAATCTAAAATCGTAAATTAAAATTATTTATAACCTCGTAAAATTATAAAATTTAATTACATATTAATCCCATCTAATAAAATTTTCAAACAAAGACGGAAAATATTACATATTTATAAAATTTTGATGTGCTATCATTTTTATAAATATATAGTTCTGAGTGTTAGATTAATTAATTATTATTTTGGTCTAAAAACCTAACTAAAATGTATAGAAAATGAAATAAAGTAACAAAATTATTATTATTTTATTATAATGTGCTACATAAAAATTACAATGAGAATATATTGTTCTAAACTTTAATATAAAAGAAAGGAAATGATGAAAAATTAGGAATTTACATTTTTAGTTAGATATATTGTTATATCATTTTTTTTTGCAATTTTTTTATCTTTCTTTCTATATAAGTAAATAAAATAATTAAAATTAAAAAAAAAGTTGGTTATAGATATTAGTTAGCTAGCTCTCTTCATCATTTTCTTATTCAAATTCTCATTC
Organism: Impatiens glandulifera; assembly: GCF_907164915.1. Lineage (NCBI taxonomy): Eukaryota > Viridiplantae > Streptophyta > Magnoliopsida > Ericales > Balsaminaceae > Impatiens > Impatiens glandulifera. The sequence goes on from NC_061864.1 coordinate 65,496,896, forward strand.
TACCTACGACTGCATCATTATATTGCTGATATTTGTCTCCATTTTCGCCTCAATAAAAAGATACCTGAATCAGATTTCGTTAGTATTTTTAAAATCAAAAGATTTTAAAATTTAAAGTGATATTTGAATAAACTTAACAATTTTGTATATAAAATAGAATTTGAGTAAAAAAAAAAAAATTAAAAAACTTTTACAACACACAAGTTTACATAATAATGTCAACTTAAGGTTATAGTAATAAAAATGGAAGAGTTGTATCTTCAAAATTATATGTTTTTGCCGTGCTTAGGCGCGAAATCTCTTGACACGGTTTTATATGCTTAGGCGCGAAGTCTCTTGACACGGTCTTATAGTGTTGGGCTAGATACTCATCTATAACTAAACGTTAACTATTTGATAAATTTTAAATAAGCTAAATCAAACTAGTCCTTATCATTAATGTGTTTTTTTTATAAAAAATTTGAGTTATTTGAAAAATAATGATAGTTACCTTGAGAAAGTAAAAATATTTTTGAATAAATAAACTTAAAATATATTAATATATAATCATAAAATAAAATATTTTGTTATGTAAATGAAATAAAATTGATCTCTCATTAAATTAAAATATCACTCATTAAATAATTGAAAAAAAATAAAAGATTGAAAATTAAAAAAGGAATTGAAATAATTTGAAATATTGATAATTAAAATAACGTTAGAGTTAGAACGTATGGGCCGAAAGCACAAGGATATGTGACATGTCAAATAATTTAACGTCCCGCCTAAACCCTCCGATTGCTTTGTTCATTTACATCTTTACCCGTACGCTCTATATTTATTCTCCTTATTGCTTCATCAAAATAAAAATATCTCAAATACCCTAACCCTAGCTCTTCTCTCTCAACTTATTCATCCACAAAAGGTACCTTTTTTTTTTAGATCTGTTTATGTTTTTTGTTCAATTTGTATTCTCTTCTTGTTTCTGATTAAGCGATAATAATACTGTAGGATTCATTATGAAAGGAGGTAAATCGAAAGCAGAGTCTAAGAAGGCTGATGCAAAGTATGTTTTTTATGGGTTTTTTTTTTCCTCTTATCTTCGTAATTGGTTGTTGAGATCTGGGTTTTATTTATTATTAAGATCTTGTTCCATGATAACAGGCTTGCTGTGAAGAAAGCGCCCGCTAAGGGTGCTGGAAAATCTGCTAAGGCAGCAAAGGACCCTAACAAACCCAAGAGGCCTCCTAGCGCTTTCTTTGTCTTTATGTATGTTAAATTTCATGTTTTTACTCAGATTTTGATGCTGCTTGAAATAGTTTGTTTAAAGATCTGATCTTGAATACATATTAGATATGGGTTTTTACTCAGATTTTGTTTTTGATTATTGTAGGGAACAATTCAGAGTAGACTATAAAGAAAAGCACCCAAAGAACAAATCTGTGTCTGTTGTAAGTTATTTGACTTTATATAATTGATACAATTTTCAGATGCAATTTGTTTAGGCTTGTTTTTGAATGCTTCACTTGGGTTGTTGTAGGTTGGGAAAGCTGCTGGAGAGAAGTGGAAGTCATTGTCTGATGCTGTAAGTTCTGTTTTGTTCTTATGATGTGCAGTGTTATTAGACAATTCTTAACTTGAAAATGACATTTTTGTTACGGTTTTGAAACATTTAGGAGAAAGTTCCTTATGTTGAGAAAGCAGAAAAGCGCAAGAGGGATTACGAGAAGCTAATGGATGCCTACAACAAGAAATTGGTGAATACCAGATTAGTTTGTTTGTTTGTTTTGTTTTGTAAACAGAATCTAGGTTTATACTAACATATTTGATTAATCAAATTTCAGGCTGGAGAAGTCCCTGATGAAGAAGAGGAATCTGACAAGTCAAAGTCTGAAGTCAATGATGAGGATGAAGATGATGATGGGTCTGATGAGGTTTGTTTGTTTGTTCTGATTGGTTATTGGTTTGGATATGATTGGATTGGGTGCTTATTTTCCTTTGGAATATGTTTTTTTCTTTCTGAACAGGAGGAAGATGATGACTAGGAATGATGGAATTCAATTGTGACAGAGATAGCTGCTGTTCACTCTATGTTTGGGTCTTTTTTTTTAATTGTTTAATAGTACATTTTAACTAGTTCATTTTCTATCATATCTGTTTCCATTAGAAGGATAAAAGAGTAGATAATCAGGTTATCTTTTGTATGGCAACATATTTACATAACTATCTATCTATCAATCTATCTTTAAGTTAATTCAGTTATTATTATTATTGCTGCTGTGTGGTGTCTATAGTTAATTACTTATCCTATTCATCATTCAACCTGTTTTTCTATTACATTGTTGTATCTTCTATAGCCTTTGATTCCTGCTTCATTTTAAGCTGAATTTGAAACATTTTCTTCAAGATGGTCCCTAGTAGTATACTGAAATTATATTGACCAATTAGTATCAATATTGAAATTGTACTGACCAAGTAGTACTAATGTTGGATGTTATATCAAATAATAGTATATTGTGCACTAACAGTAATTTGTAAGTGTTCATAGAACATCCTTAGAGGTTGAATGTCCAATCTTCTTAATGATTGGGTTTTTGCATCATGATGTGAAAATGAAGTATCATACATATTCTTTTGATAGAGTATTAGGTAAAATCTGATCTGATTTGAGTTGATATTATTGAGGTAAAACCTGAGATCTGAGTTAATGTTATTGAGGTGAATTCTGATATGTTTTTATAGATAGGGTAATATTTTTTGTTTGTTATATATGATAGAATATGTCTATAAATGTCATTATGGACAAAGATGATAATTCTTGCTGGAAGTATAATGGAATGGGATGAAAACTTGTTGAATTCTGAGAATTTTTTGTCCTGTATTTGAAGCAGTTTTTGTACTTGATTTTAGCATTTTTGTGCTGAATTTTGAGCAGTTTTTGTGTTATTTAAGATTTGAGCAATTTATGTAAAATTATGTTTTTATTATTTTCATAAATTTTCAACAATTAAAACTGATGTTATATATCGATCAAACTATGCTCCACTTCCAATTTAGGGTTTGTTCAATTGAACTTATTCCAACATTATTTCACTTTCTTTCTATCAATTAAATTATTTAATTTATTCACTTAAATATTAAAATATATTCTATTTTATATTATTATTTTATTATTATATATTAATATCCTATAAATCTTTTATCAAAATAAAATTTTCGCCTCTTCAAAATCATCACTCATAATTAGTTTTTAAATAATTCAGGTTATAACTAAAACCACTGATCTCCTAAATAAATTTAATTCAAATTTTTGATTTTAGTTAAAATAGAATAATAGAATATGCTAAATAAATGTATCATGACATGTTACAACACATATTTTTTTTCATTTATTGGATTATGTAAAAAATTTTTAATATACTTATTTTGTTTAGTTCTAGGATAAAATTTTTTAGATATATTTTTTACATATAATATTTTTATAAATTAGTTAGTGATAAGAATTGTGTTTACAAGTTATAAGTTTGATTATTGAAATTTGTTTAATACGATGATCTTTAGTTAAAATTTCGGATTTGAAAACAAATATGTAAGGACCTCTTCCGGCTCCCGCAATCAAAGATAAAATAAATATAAAATTCATTTATTGAGATCAAATTGAATTACAAAATATTTACTGTTATTAAATTTCTAAAAATATATTATATTTTAATTTTATTCGATTAAATTAAAGTATGACCAAAAATATTAGTTTATGTAAATTTAAATATGTTTAATTTGTATAAACTGATAAGTTACAACTATAAATTGAACTAAAACGATGTTTAACAATCAATTTTTATTATCAAAATAGTTAGATGGATGTTTTCTAAAAATTGTCAAAGAAAATAAAAAAGTTAAAATTTTTATTTAATCAAGAGAATACTTCTCTCAAAACTTGAGGGGTGCACTAAATTTTTTTTTTCCAAATAATTATGTTTATATACTATTAAAAATATAATAAATTTATATTATTTTAAACAAAAACATACCTAATTTAGTTAGTTAAACATGTCAATACATTCAATGATTTTGAATTCTATTCTTTTTTATTTATCTTATTTTATTTGTCGGGTTCTAAGCAACCGCCTAGCTGACCTTACCTTAAGGCCGACCCAACATATATCACTTAATTTATTACCAAAATTATTCTTTATTTTTTAAAAATAAAATATAAACAAACATCACTACCTCAAATAACCACCAATATGATTTTTTAAATAACCCAAAACAAGATTTAGTTTGATATTAATTTTTTTTTTTTTGAATTTTACCAACTACCAAAATTAATATATTCCCTATCAAATTGCAATCTCATTTACTTGAGGGTATAATAGTCAATAAACTTTAAAAAACTAGTTTTAGAAAAACTTAAATAAAATAAACATTTTACCAAAAACCTAGATAAAATCCAAAATAAAAAAACTCTAGAAGAGAAGTTGTTAAAAAAAAGAAAAGAAAAGAAAGGAGCATTGATTTCGACAAGTTCATTATGGCTATGGAAATGCGACCGAGATTAATGAGATCGAGACTGCAAGGTGAAAGGGGAAGGATCAACTTTCAGAGGATTGCCCAACACCATGTCAACAACCATTTCAGCTGTCCCTAGGGCCTAATATAAATAACATAAAACACCAAATTAATAATTACCCACTTATTTTCGAAATAACCATATACCATTTCATTTCATTTTGCAATTATTATTATTAAGAAAAGAAAGATTACCAAAGAAAGGCCTTCTCCTTCATGTCCAGCAGCTACAAATGCATTTGGCAAGCCAGGGATCTGCCCAATCATTGGCTTCCCATCAGGCACTGCACAAAGTAGAATGTTAGTTCAATGAATGGCCCTTACTCCTTAAAAACATAAACTCTCAAGTTCAAGTTCAAACTCTTACTGTAAGGCCTTAGTCCAACCCTCACTTCTCTGCTATTCCGCAAATTTTCAACATTTATCTTTCTTAATGTCGGGAAGAACTCTCCTGCCCTCTCCCATATGCTATTAAGAATACCCTCATCCATTTCCATGTCGAATCCCAGAAACTGCCGGCTGCTGCCTGAAAATAGATACATCTTTGTGATGAAAATAGTTACAGCTACTAAACATAGAACTAAGATGTTATGTGGAGGAGGAAGGAGGTTACCGAGAATAAGGTTTCCAGATGTGTCCATTGTGGCCGTCATAGATATAGATGTTTGCACAGGATCCGATACTGAGCCCAAACCTGCATCTTTATGAGCAACGTAACCCGCCTCCATAATGCCATGGTTTAATTTGAGGGAATTGAAATTCTCTAGCACAAGAAGATGACCCTAACATGGAAAATGTATTCACATGTTATGAACAAAACATTATAATAGTTATCGTAATCTCATACTTTGCCAAGACTCATTGCTAAAAGATCAATTTAGCAGACATAAATGAACTTACCATGAACCCTCACCTTTCGAGGCTTTACAGGTACATCTAGCATAACATTGAAGTCCTGCATAAGGTTGTGCATCAATTTCCCACTCCAACAACCAGCAGCAATAACAACAGCCTTCTTACAACCCAAAGAGTTCTTCTCAGTCAGCACACCATCAACCTCGCCAACATAATCTGACCTGATAACAGAAGAACAATTTTATCAATTATTTTAAAACTGATTCGAGTTCAGAAAAAATAATAATAACAGATCCAACCTTAATAACTTTGTCACTGGTTCATTATAGAATTCTGCATATCTGCCTTCTGGCGCATACTGTCTATTAACCTGTGAAACAAATGTATCAATTGGTAGAAGTAAAATAAATGTAAAGGGAAAAGACTCATCGTTCTAGTAAGAAAATTCCTTAATGGAAGAAATAATGCTGGAAGACCTTCTCAAGATAAGCCACAGCACGTCGAGCATCTAGTTGATAATCATCAGGTACGAATGCGGCTCCAACATTCTCACTGACCAGCAATGAAGGTTCTTTGGAATGCAGTTCACTACCCGAAACAAATTCTGCACTTATTCCAGCAGCAGAGAGTTCATCCGCCCTTCTCTTTAGCATTTCAGATTCTTTGGTTGTTCTGCCAACCAGCAAGCTACCTGCAATGACTAATCATTATGTCTCTGTTTGGATATTATAAACTCTCCTAATTAAGTTCCCTTCTTTGACCAAACATTAACCGTTTTCGAAACAAACAACTGCATTCAATTAACAAGGGTAAGTAGAAGAGAACTCAGAGGGCAAAAAGACGACAGTATTAGAGAACAATTAACTATATGAAAGTGGTGCTTAAATGATAACTACATTACAGAAAAAGAAAAAGCAATACCAGTCTTCTTCCAACCAAGTAGATCTGAAGGGTTCATTCCTTTGTCTTGTGTTTCTCGTGCAAGTGTTTCCCATAAACTACGGCTTCTCATGGCAAGTTCCCATTTCTCATTCTCAGGTGTTTTATGAACCATCCACAAGTATCCCTGCCCTACAAACCCCATCAAAAGAAATGAAAATCCCTAAACATCTTTAAAGTAACTCCCTAAACATGCAAATCATCTTAATCACTTCTTAATTACTCCAGATTTCATAGACTTTCTTTAACCCACTTTAAGTGATCTAACATAATAGTATAGTGGATCTAGATGCAGAAATTCTTGAAAAAATAAACAAAGAAATGGATGCACTATCAGGTAGTCTATACATGAGTTAGGGGATCAAATCTTACCAGCACCAGTGGCGCCAGTGCCAGAGCATGGAACGGAAGCGTCAACGACTGCAACGGAGAGGTTTGATTCGAGCAGAAACTGGCGGGCTATTGTCAGACCGATTATTCCTGCTCCAACTACAACGACGTCGAAGGAGTGTAGAGCGTTGATGCTGCTGCTGGATACGCGAGAGGATTCAAATCTAGATTGATTAGTTTTAGCTGACAAAGATTGGATCAAAGCTCCGTTTCTGAAGAAGCTTGATCTGGAGAAATTAAGAGGCGGTAATGTTTTCGGGAGTGAGCAAGGTAGAGGTTTTGCTTTAGTGTTTAGCTTCGGAGTAACATTCAGAGTGATGGCAGCCATTGTTTCCGGTAAGAGAAAGTCGCCGGAGCTATCGGTGCAATTCGAGAAACCCTTGTAAAACCTCACGACGACGGAGTTCCGACAACTCCGGGAATCGGACGACTAAAATAAACGAACACACAGGTTCCGACAAAATTTAAAAAAAATGTAGGGATAATTCTTATTCTTATCCTTGAACTTTTTATAAATACTCAAATTATTCTTTAAAATATATATTATTTATTTTATTCTAATACTAATAAATAAATTTGAAATAAATTAATATATATTTTAAATTTAAATAGTGCTACTTTCTACTTTTTATTTATTTATTTATTTAATATTTATATTTTAATGTTTTTATTTAATAATATTTTATTGTCTCATATTTCATTTGAGAGAAAATTACGTTTAATTATTATTAGATTAAAAGAAAAAAGAAAAATAGAAGAAGGGAAGAAATACAAATTTTATTATTTTTTCAATCAATAAAATTGTGTTAGGTCATTCTCTATCTATTTTTTTTTTTAAATTCTATATAAATAACAAAAAATAATAAACTAAAAGAAATATTCAATGAAAAGTAAGTACACGAATGAAAGAATCAAAGACATTACATGTTGGTAGGAGTAAGAAAATTTTTAATATGTCTCGAAACGGCTTCATAATGTCCTGAAATGGTAATTTCGGGTCCCAAAATGGCCATTTCGGGATAATTTTTTTTCTTCCTGAAATATTTTTTTTTTGTCCCGAAATGGTCGTTTCGGGATCCAAAATGAATGGTTTCGGGACCCGAAATGAGCGCTTTTGGAACATGGGGACACCTAGCAAGCCACGTCGGATTCGCAGACCTGTTTTCGTTAAATCTTTCGTTGAGTTTATGAATCCTCGTAACGACTTATTGTTGTTTTGTTATATATATACTAACATCAAAACATAAATAATTAATATATTTAATACTATATTTTTTATATATATTTAAATAATTAATAAATACTCATTATTTTAATTCATAATTTTATTATAACACATTTTTTTAATATAAAATATTATAATTAAATAAAATTAATAATTAATATTATTAACCCACCACGTAAGTCAACCTGAAAGAACAAAATATAATGAATTTTAGTTGGAAAGTGAAGCCTAGTTATCCTTGTTTTAAAAAATAAAAATATTAATAATATTATTATTATTATTTATATATTTATGGGAAATCTGACTAGACATTATTTAAATTATTGATGTTATAAATAAACTCTACTATAATATAATAAATTAAATATTTATATAATTTTTAATATATAGGAAAAAATAAAAATAATATAGGTGGTACATTTGCTGTTTATTTGAATAGATTAAGATTAGCGGTTAGCAAATAGATTATATTAAATTAAACAGTAATTAACAAAGAATTAAAAAATAGATTAGATTAGAAGGAAGAGTCAGTGTGTATGAACTGGAAGTCCTTCTCTGAGTCAAATAGTTTATTTCTTCTTCTTCATCTATAACGCTCGCTCAATAGAAAGAAAAGGGAAAACTCAATTCCACACCAAAAGAAAAAAGAAAAGAAAAGAGATTCTTCAAGGGGACCCCGCTCCCCCCGTTCCACGTTCTTCAACGGCTCATTGGTGGATCAATCGACCTTCTGAAACCCTAGAACTCTGATAATGCGCTTCACAAGTTACCTTTCAATCGAAGCTTCTAGTACTGAAGTTTCGTCTGCGATTCATGGCTGATCCAGAAATCCACTAGACTTACTGTTTTCATTTTTGATTCATGTCATTGACTGACTGACTGACTAACTTATGATGACCTGTTCTTGCTTCTTCAAGGTTCTTTGACTATTAGACAACTTCCTCTTCTCTATATTTCCTTATGGCTCGGCGACATGGCTGGGAACTTCCTGCTCATACCTTTCAGGTACATTATTTTCTGTAGCCCTGCCCTAAATATCTTATATTTCTGTGGAATGCGAGCAAGCATCTAGTACATTGTGAGGAGGAGGACATGTATTGTATGTAATCTTTGCGGTAGATTCTATCAGATTGCACCTTGCCATAATTCTGTGGAATATACTTAGACAGACAATGATGTGTAATTGCATGTTAAAGGGTAGATCTTGATGAGTAGGAACCTCAATAAAGACTGCACTTTGATCTTTTGTTTTCTTTTTCCAGAAAAAAAAGGTTTGATCTATTTAATGGACACATATGTTAAAAAGTTCCACCTGCTCAATGGTTTATCCTAGTGTATTAAAATGAAGATGATCTTGAAAGACCAAGAACAAATATGTGTCTGTTTTGAACTAGAGATCAAATTTTATCTTGTGCCTGACTAACTGCATATGGCTGTGTATCATGTTTTTGATCTTATTTTTCTAGTTTATTCAACATATCTTTCTTCACGTGTAAATTAAATGTATCTGTGTAAAACATTTGTGCTAATTCCTGGATTGTTTAACAGGTTGTTGCCATAACAGTATTCTTCTTGCTGTCTGTTGCATTTTATGCATTCTTTGCCCCATTTCTTGGGAAGAACATCTATGAGTATATTGCTGTTGGTGTCTATTCCTTCCTGGTAAGCACAATAGTATTCAACTCAACCAACATTGCCTGCTTTGCTACAGTACCTTGACATACACACTTTTTATTTTGTCTCTCAGGCACTCTCTGTATTTGTACTTTACATAAGATGCACAGGCATTGACCCTGCTGATCCTGGAATCCTAATCGAACCTGACAAGACACCTCCTTACATATTACCGAATGATACAGTTGTACCTGGTTTGTGCTTATCTTCAAATTAAGCAAATCCCTCCAACCTATTTTTTAAATTTATGTGCACACTTTTGGCCAGAAAATATAGGCACAATATTTATTTATTTTTATTGAAAGGGAGCCCAAAGATAGAAATAGGAGAGAAATACTTCTTGGGTTCCCATGTATAGCATTATACAAAACATAGTCAATCGTTATATTTGATGCTGATGATTTTTGGTTGAATGAATCTATGCAACATGTAGACCAACTAATAACGATGAATAACACTTAGGTTGTTGTACTGCATTATTATCCCTTATTTTTCACTTGGATGGGTAGTAGGTCTTCGCTCCCAGAAGTTTATCTTTCTTATAGATAGGATTTCGATTTATTTTAAGTCTTAATTTCCTTTGTTGTTTTTTTTTGTTGTGAGATCAGGAAATGGATCCTCTGTTGAAGAAGCTGACAAGATTGAGCGCAGAAATAGAGAAAGGACTTATATGCATGAACCGGGTTGTTGTGCAAAAGTTGGAGGGTTTTTATGCGGTTGTGTTGTTATTGGTGATTGCCGCAATGATGAGGAATTTATGAGGCAGCATTCTGGTGAAGAAGATGCTTTGTACTGCACATTGTGCAGTGCCGAGGTATAAGTTTTTTTGTTTTGTTTTCTTACCAAAAAATTGAAACCGGCTTCATGTTCTACAAGTTATTGAAGATTAAGAGTTCTTCTATTAAGCAATGGAGGTCACCTAGTTTATGTCCTGAAAGTTGATTACTCTCCCATCCCAAATTAAGAATGTTATTCTTTTTTGTGTCACTACTCACTAGCTATTTCTTTTGTTTTATTGGAAGAGGCAGAGGATAGCTTTTTATTTATAATTTTCTTACCACTTTCTAAAACTAAAATTGTTTATCTCCCCTTTTATTTGATTTACGTCCAAGAATGAAAAAACATGTTAAAAATTTAAAATGCTTTTCTCTTGGTTTCTTCTTCAGGTTCGCAAGTTCAGCAAACACTGCAGAAGCTGTGATAAGTGTGTTGACGGATTTGATCATCATTGCAGGGTATATATAATTTTTCTGTACCTTTTCTCTATATTACCTTTGCATTTAATCTTAAGGATTATTCATGTAATCCATCAGGTTGAGAGAATGAGAGGCATGCATAAATTTTTCTGTACCTTTTTTTTTTTTGTATATTTGAGTAATATCTTAAAAGGATTATTCATGTAATCCATCAGGTTGAGAATAGTGTAACTGTAAGGTCTTAATAAATGAGAGCACTTGCCAATTAAGTTGGGAGCTCCTTAAAAAAGTAGCCAGTTTATACTATTTGATATGGTGTGAGGTATTTGTGTTCAGAAATTGCTGATTTTTTTGGATGGAGATAGAAATAAATGTTTTTGATATATTATTCTCATAATAGGTTATACCTATTTATACAAGCACGAGGGCTGATTTTCCTTAATTAGGATAAATCAGAATCCCTAAAATATCTCACTTAATATATTCTAATTTACTATTATTAAGGTAATTTAGAATGACTAGAATATCTAAACTAATTTATTCTAATATATATATATAAATAAGTTAGAGAATAAAATAAAATAATAAACCTAGTTTGTCTATTTCCACAGAAATATATCCAATTTGGAAACAATTATTGTTTTATGTTTTGTTTTTGGATCCGTTTCCAGTTACAGTAACGTTTGGAAACTAAATTGACATACATATTGGAAAATTTATTTTAGTTTTAGTCAATGCAGAAACAATAACAGTTCATGTAATTCATCTCATCGTCCAAATATGAGGCATTAAACATATTAATTTGAGCTTAAAATCATCCAAACTTGAATCTTGATTCATTTTGAATATCATGCCTTCATAATGGACGAAGATTTAATAACAAGTGTTTCATATTCCCTCATGGTCTGCGTTGTTTTTGAGTGTGGAAACTCAATGTTCTTTGCACTGCTATTTGATACCCCTTCTAGTTCAATTACATTTTGAACTGTTTGAGTATGATCCACACACTAACCGCAATGAATGTTAACGGGCCATTATAGCTTCTCTTAAATGGAACTGCCACAATTTGCATAAAATTGGTTTTGTAAATGTGGAAATACAAGCTAGCTCTTGATAGCTCACGATCCAAGTGTATTACATGGTATATTTTTTGTATGATAATGTACATATAGTTCTAAGTTCAAAATATAGGCATGCCAGTGTTTGAGATATTTGCCATCTTGAATCTAGCTGTAATAAGTTTTCTAAGCTAGTTAAACCTTTGAACTATTTTTTTCTTTCTATTTGTGGGCGTTAACATGAAATTTTGCTATTTAATTTTTGGTGCAGTGGTTAAATAACTGTGTAGGAAGGAAGAACTATTTTTCATTTGTCTGCCTAATGGCTTTGAGCCTAGTTTGGGTAAGTTCAAAAATGAGTTACTTTTTCATTCTCTAGTTTCTTACCATTTGGACTTCAAGTTTACTTTCTTCCAATTAAAACTAATATATATTTTTCTGCTTGATGACACGCCCCATGCATCAGCTTTCTTTTGAATGCGGTGTTGGGGTTGCGGTGCTTGTTAGATGCTTTTCAGATGCAAAGGCAACAGAAAGGCAGATAAGAGATAGGCTTGGAGATGGATTTTCTAGACCCCCTTTTGCAACTGTTGTGGTACATCTTCTTTTTTGTGCTTGCAGAAACATTTTAATCTTTTTACACTGCTCTGAATTATCTCAATACATATTTAAATGAACATTTATGAAATTGTCTAAGAGTTTGATAAGCCTAAATTTCTAAGTGTTTATTTTTGAATTAATTTCCTTTGATAACTGTTGTTTAAGTATTTGTATTCAACTCAAATTAAGATAAACAAATCATTACTTTAGTAGGTTATGAATGACTTAACTAGATAATACAGTAAAAGCGTACAAAAGACAACTTTAACCCCTGCAAATTAATGAAATTACATCACTATAATGGTGAAATAGTCTTTAAGTACTTTTTCGAGACTAGTTCCACCCCTTATCAAATCAACTTATGTACATGTACTTAAAAAAGATTAATTAATTTTATTTTGTTTATTCGTTTTTTTTCTAGACACTTAAAATATTTGGTATTCAACTCTTTCTTTCAGTTTTTTATGAAACAAACACTAAATGTGCATTGTGTTCATACCAGGCTCTGTGTACATTTGTCTCTTTTCTGGCCACAGTGCCTCTGGGGGAACTTTTCTTTTTCCACATTATTCTGATTAGAAAGGTTAGTTAGCTCAATTCATACACTTCTTTCTCCCTTATGACACCCTTTTTCCATAGAAAGAAGCAATACTTCTTTTTCATGCAGGGCATCACCACTTATGAGTATGTTGTTGCTATGAGAACACAAAGTGAGCCACCTGGACAGTCTGTTGATGATGATGGAGGCGAGCAACTCAGTTTACCATCTTCTCCTACATGTTCGGTCGTAACTGCTACTAGTGGAAGAAGCTCTCTCGGAGTTGGGCTACAGTATAAAGGTGCTTGGTGTACCCCTCCAAGAATATTTACGGATCACCAGGTACAGTTCAACAATTTTATCTCTTATAATAGAATACAGTTAGCCCTTGTTCGATTTTGGGTTATCTCAATGAGAGTATGTTATTTCAAAATAACAATGTTCAGGGGGGTTATAAAAGACACCAGGAGTATTAATATATATAATAAATAAAATAAAAATAAAAATAGGGTATTTAGTGGGTTATTCGAGATTAAATTAAATAACTCAAACCGAACACGGCCATCCAAATAACGTACACTGCCTTTCCCTTAACAAATTTAAGAAAATGTATTAATGCCATATATGCTTTGCAGGATGAAATAGTTCCCCAGTTGGAGCCAGGACGACTACCATCCACAGTGGATCCAGATACAGTTCAACAACCAGATAAAGGCAGGAAAGCACCTCAACAACGTCCAGTCCGAATAAGTGCATGGAAGCTCGCGAAGCTGGATTCAAAAGAAGCGATCAAAGCGGGTGCGAACGCAAGAGCTTCGTCATCAGTTCTCCGTCCAGTTAATAATAATAATAATCCCCGAAACCAATCTTACGACAGCGATCAGTTATCCAGCACCAATGTGAGTGTAAGAAGCAGTCCCGTTATTATTGAGCGAAACTCTAGACCTGGACCATCGCGTGCCTTCTCGTCGAAAACCTCGTACCCTCCAAGCCGTGCCAGCCGAGAAGATCTCGAATCTTGTGCACACAGCCTGAGCAATATGAGCAGTCCCCATCTAAACCGAAACAATAGAGATCATTTCAATTTCAACCCAGTTTATCAGCCTTCGGCTAATCAGTCTCCTTGGTCGGGTAGGGCAAGCGACGGGATCGATACAGATGTTGTCGATAGTCTTACTCGAATACCCTCAAGAAGAAACATCACCACCAACAACAACAATAGCAATTCAAAGTCATCTGTTTTCTGGGATCAAGAATCGGGTCGGTTTGTGTCTTCGGCCGCTGCTGCTGCTGCTGCTGCTACTCCATCTTCAAATGGTTCAGGGACTGAGCTTTTGTATAGCGGTCAGTCGATATTCTTTGGCGGACCACTTGTGAACGAACAATCGAACGGCAGCAGGGGTAGAAGCGTTTCTGGGAATTCGGTTTCGGGTGCTGCGGTTGGGAGAGGTCCTAGTTCTAGTTCTAGTTATTATTACCAGCAGGGTAGATTGCAGAGGGGAGGCCAACTGCCTGTGTTTGTTCCCAGTGATTCCTTCCAAACACAGTCTACTACTAAATCTCCTTGACAACATTAGATCTGATTGTGATGTTTTATGTTACTTACAACTTATACTCATTTAAGCTTCTTCTTTTTTAAAGTTTTTTAATTTTATGATTTATTTTTATTGGAGAAAGTTAGTGAAAAAATATTGACTGGTTTTGAATATAGGTTGATTCTTAACCGGTAGATTTGATCTCCTTTATTTAATGAGGGCTGTTTGTTGTTCTGAAATAACAACTTGTTCATAAGAAATATGCCCCACTAAAAATAACGGTTACTACTCCCTCTCATACAACAATCATAACGCTTCTCCTTCTCCTTTTCCAACCCCCTCCTCTATGCCCTTCAACCGCTCATTATTTTGAACCCCTCTCGTTTGTTACTTTGTTGATTTGATTTGATTTGATCTCTCTCGGACGCACATTTCCCGTTTGGAGGCCTTGGTTCGATCGAAGTTTCGGTTACTAATGAACTGTAGAAATGACGGGAGGAGGAGAAGCAGGTGCGAGACAGCTTGATCAAACGCCAACCTGGGCAGTTTCTCTGGTTTGCGGTGTAATAGTTATTATATCGATAGGTCTAGAGAAAGTTCTTCATCATGTTGGGGAGGTAAAATTCATTTGTTTCACTGAAGAGAGAATAATAATGCTTAATTGAATTGAATTGAATCGAATTGATTGTGTTTCAGTGGTTTGAAGAAAGAAAAAAGAAAGCTATGCTGGAAGCACTGGAGAAGATTAAATCTGGTAAGAGGAAATCGATGATGCATGCAAGTCAAGTCCAATAAACTTTCTTGTTAATTTAATTGTTTACAATTTTGCAGAGCTGATGGTTCTAGGGTTCATTTCCCTTCTGCTGACATTTGGGCAAAACTTCATTTCTAGCATCTGTATTCCTGAAAAATCTGCAGATACAATGTTGCCATGCCCAGTTCGAACACGAGGTGCCCCCCAATTCGGAACTGAGCACGCCTCTCCCGATTTAAAGGATGAACCGGAAGCAGAGCCTGCGACTCACCACAGAAGGCTATTGTTCTCTCAGCATAGACTTTTATCTGGTGGAGAAGACCATTCAAAAGGATGTAAGCTGGTAAATCTGCATGCAACTTCTCTTCTTTCTTCTTCTTCTTCTTCTTTTGGTGATATTTGATTTTGGAGTTGATCATGACTTGACCGAAATGTTTATTATTTCAAGGGATTTGTGCCTCTCATATCTGAGGGTGGGCTACATCAACTGCATATCTTCATATTCTTCTTGGCTGTCTTTCATGTCATATATAGTGCTATAACAATGACTCTTGGAAGATTGAAGGTAATGTTAGATCATTTAACTCAAACCATTTAAACATTCTTAGAAGCTTTATGAGTACTTAAATCACGTGGGTTGCCGTAATTATTACGACTGAGAACATACTTCCAATCAATCATTGCTTATACTGATCGATTTATCACTAACTTTTAATCTTTAGTCATTATTCTAAATGACGTCTTTCAAGTTTTATTTCTGCTATTATTCATGTGAACAACTTATTCAATTCTAATTAAAAATGTGGTAATGTCTTCATAAGAGAATGTAACCTGAACAACATGCATTTTCAAAGGATTTATTGAGTATTTTAATTTCAATGGATTAATTTACAATGTCAAATAAATCAATTTACACACAATGTTTTATTTCTTTGACTAATTAAATAGTTACAGACAAGTCATAAGTTTTTCATGTCTTACTCTTTGCATGTGATTATATTATATAGTTCATTTGATCATGCAGATACGCTTGTGGAAGGAATGGGAACGAGAAACTGAACAGCAGACTGAAGTGAATGGTAGGTATACCTTAATTAAATATGGCTAGGCTTGGTGGATAACTCAAATCATTTCACAAATCACATAAAAATCTAGACTCGTTTATAAGTGCGAGGCTGTCTATTGTGCAGATCCTACAAAATTCCGGCTTACTCATGAGACATCATTTGTCAAGGGACACACAAACTTCATGACCCAGACACCTTTCCTCTTTTATGTTGTAAGTAAAATCATGGGCACATATAATTGTTCAGACTTTTAATAGAAGATTTTATCGAGTTAAAAATGAAGAATCAGATTAATACTGATGATTCATGAGTGAAAGTTTCATATTTGCATCAATGATGAAGTCCTTGATTGCAGGACTGTTTCGTTCGTCAATTCTTTAGATCAGTTCGTAAAGCTGACTACCTGTCCATGCGACAAGGATTTATCTCTGTGAGTGACAAATGCTTGAATCTGTGTGTAAAGATTAAAGAATGGATGTTTGTATTGTAGACTTAATGAATCACTTATGTTCATCTAGGTTCATTTAGCACCTGGAAGTAAGTTTGACTTCCAAAAATATATTAAAAGATCCTTAGAAGATGATTTCAAAGTAGTTGTCGGAATCAGGTATTAATACTGTCTTTTATCATCTCATGTTTGAATTTTTCTTTTGTGAGTTCAAAAGATTTTAGTTCATGACATTGTTTATGATGCTTTCTTCAGTCCACTGTTATGGGCTTCTGCAGTATTATTTCTCTTTGTCAATGTAGATGGTGAGTGGTTCAATTTTTTATTTGATTTTTCATATTATTTCATCTATTAGAATGCTTATGATCGATCGTGTTCCCCTTTGATTTCCTTTCAGGATGGGAGGGTATGTTTTGGTTGTCCATGATGCCTCTAATTGTGAGATTTTTCCAATTCCAATATTTCTTCTTGTTTTGCAACTTGTACTTGCTCTAAAAAATAACTCAAATATTTTGATCCATTAAAAGGTTACCTTATCTGTTGGAACAAAGCTACAATCAATCATAGCTCAGATGGCCATAGAAATACAAGAAAAACATGCTGTCGTTCAGGGCATACCACTTGTGCAAGTATCAGATAGACACTTTTGGTTTAGTAAACCAAAATTAGTTCTCACTCTCATACATCTTACCCTCTTTCAGGTACTTACCAATCAATATTACATCCTTATTACTATAGGTGAATTAGAAAACTCGCATTCGTTTAATAACATCTCGTTCTCGTTTAACCTCAGAATGCATTCGAGATAACTTACTTCTTCTGGATTTGGGTACCTTCTTATTTCTCTCAATCAACCACCTGTTTCTTCATTTGAAAATGGTTAACTAGGGCCTTGTTTGATGAAGTGTTATTTGGATTAAATCTAGGGCCTTATTTGAAAACACAATAAACAAGGTAGGTATAGGAAAAACTTATGTAATGTGTCTTTATGTTGCAGTATGAATTTGGGCTGCGGTCTTGTTTCCACAAGAACTTTACCCTGACCATAACCAGAGTGGTTCTTGGGTAAGTGAATAATTTGATGATATTTCCAATGTTGGGAAACATCCTGTCAGAATTGTCATCTGATGAAGAAAGGATATTATTGTTTACTGGACAGGGTAGCAGTTCAATTCTTGTGCAGTTACATAACACTTCCACTATATGCACTAGTAACTCAGGTACATATATATATATACATTGCTGATCAAGTGGGTGTTTTGAATTTAATTTTGGTTGGAAGTTTATTTTGAATTTGGTGTTTGTTAGATGGGATCGACGATGAAGAGGTCGATCTTCGACGAACAAACATCCAAGGCACTAATGAATTGGCACAAAAACGCGATGATGAAGAAGAATCAAGTAAAACCAGCTACTGGAAACACAACTGCCACCCGCACTTTAGGTGGAAGCCCGGGTGACTCACCACCAGAGGGGTCTCCAAGATTGAGGACTACATCGGGTCAGGGTCATGAGAGTGCAAGTGGTCGACAGAGTGCAAGTGAATTTGAAAACATAGATATTAGTGATAAGGAGGAGGTTGGGCATGGACAACGTGACCTACTAACAGGCTCTTGAATGTGTAACGTTACATTAATATTAGTTTTAGATTTTTGTTTTTTCTTTTAGGCCTTGTAAACTTTGCTTCTCATTTTACAACCTGTCTGCAAAGAAACCGTGACTCAATTTAGGGTTCAAAATATGTAAAGTAGTGTTTTGGATGTGTGTAATAAAACTGAAACCTATGTTTCAAATTTTGGTGTTTTTTTGTGAATGTCTAGAGACAGAAGACAGTCTTCAACCTCCTCAATAATATGATGAATAAGTAATTAAGTAGCTTTGATTCAAAGGTAATCACCAATATTCTCTATCTTTTTGCTTACAGAATTAATTGAGCAACTTAATTAATTAGCTTCCAAGCAACACTATCAAATCTACCAAATACTTGTATAAATATCAAACCTAGATAGTTTTCATTAATATTCTAAATTAACAACACTTCCAATAATGTCTAACTTACTAGTTCTAATGTCCCTCCCACTATTTGTGAGCTATTTTCTTGCTTCGGCTGATCGCCATTTCTCAATTGTGGGCTATTCCCCTCACGACCTTTCCTCCCAGGAAAGACTCGTCCAGCTATTCGAGTCTTGGATGGACAAGCATGTGAAAAGGTACCCAACTGTGGAGGAGAAGCTACGCAGGTTTGAGCTCTTTGTTGAAAATCTGAAGCATATCGACGATAGGAATAAGAAGATCGACAATTACTGGCTTGGGCTTAACGAGTTTTCTGATTTGAGCCATGACGAATTTAAGAAAATGTACCTTGGACTAGTCAAACCGGATGATATTAATGACAAGCGGTCGAGGAAGCCGACAACATCTGATGAGGAATTCGCATATGGGCATGTTGTGAATGTGCCCAAATCAGTGGATTGGAGGAAGAAAGGCGCGGTCACCCGGGTTAAGAACCAAGGCTCATGTGGTATGGTATAATGATCCATATATATATTAGAAAATGATAAAAATCCTTTTAAGAAGCATATGGTACAGATATAATGTGGAAATTTGAGAACCGGTGTTGATTTTGAAAACAGGGAGTTGTTGGGCGTTTTCAACTGTGGCTGCGGTTGAAGGAATAAACCAAATCGTAACGGGGAACTTGACATCTCTTTCGGTACAAGAACTGATCGACTGCGACACTTCGTTCAACAATGGCTGCAATGGGGGCCTCATGGACTATGCATTTCAGTACATTATCGACAATGGTGGGCTTCACAAGGATCAAGACTATCCATATCTCATGGAGGAAGGCACTTGCGAGAATAACAAGGTCACTAACAAATGTCCCATTTAAAAGATTTATTCCAAACTTAAATAAAAAACACTTAAAATTTGAACAATGTAACAAATATACATGTGTAAATACAATAGGAGGAAGAAGAGGTGATTATGATAAGCGGCTACGAAGATGTGCCACAAAACAACGAGGAGAGCCTCATCAAAGCGCTAGCCAACCAGCCTCTCAGTGTGGCCATAGAAGCCTCGGGTAGAGACTTCCAATTCTACCGTGGTGTAAGTTTTTATAAACTAGCATGACTGCATGAATTATACTATTTGTACCTAAATAAATATTACTCTAATTCTCTGTATTGGTTTGTGTACAGGGCGTGTTCGACGGGAACTGTGGGACTCAACTAGATCATGGGGTGACGGCCGTGGGGTATGGAACGAACAAAGGATTGGACTACATAACCGTGAAGAACTCGTGGGGTACGAGTTGGGGCGAGAGAGGGTATATTAGGATGAAGAGGAAAACCGGCAAACCTGAAGGAATATGTGGTATCAATAAAATGGCTTCTTACCCCGTTAAGAAGAATTGATAAGTACAATTCACTAGTAGACCTTTCATTTTTTTATGTAATGTGCTTATTTCATTTATTGTATTTTACTACAAGTTGAATTCAGTCTTAATCAAATCATAATTAAGATTTCTCACATGCATTTTCATCTCTTTATCTATAGACACATTCCCAACAATTATTTTGTTTTGTTTTGTTTTTTAAATTTTACTTTTTCATTAAATCACAGTCATGTGAAGATCAAATGTATAGTGGGTCAAAATAATCAGCAAATATAAACTAAGTAATGACATGATTTGTAACAAATTTATAAATTGTAGCTAAACAAAAGAAAAGTGTCTTTCAACTAACTATTTTGACAACAACAAAAAGAAGACTTTTACCAGTACATAAATAAGAGTTTTGCGGTGTATTTATGTGCCACTATTATTTTACCGGCGCTTAATTTAGTGCTATTTGTGTAGAATTGACAAATACCCATCCATATATTTATGCCGGTAAAGAATCAATATATGCCGGTAGCATTAGTTTTTGTCACGTACATTTATGCCGGTAAGGGGTTGATATGGTGTAAATATTTTACTGACACATAAATTACGAGTTTTAAATAGCCGAACGTCGTTTATGACCTCGATACATACATAAATTTATGGCCGTAAAGAATGAATATACACCGTTACAAAGTGATGGCACATAAATTAATGTCGGTGGGTCAATATATACGGTAAACATACTTACTGACACATATATTTATGTCGGTAAGGGGTTAATATATAATGTTTTTTACTGACACATAAATATATGTTGGTAAGTGATTAATATACGCCCGAGAACATTGTTTACTGACACATAAATATGTGTCAGTAAAATGACACATAAAATTACGCTTATATGCCGGTCCATTTATATTATGACCTTTTCATTTTTTATATAATTTATAAATACATAAACTAAATCAAAATTATTAAACTATTTAATATTCTAAGAAATTAAATGTAATTACATTTATTAATAAAAGTTCAATTTCAAAATAATTGAATTTTACAACTTTTTTTTAAGTGTGAGTTTTTTTTATTAAAAAAAGCACAAAATGTTTATAAATGTTGTAAGGGAAAAAAAAATTTGAATTTGAATTACATTATTAATAAAAATTTAATTACAAAATAATTGAATTTTACAATTATTATAATAATATATGTAAATAATTTCTTTTTAACATGGTTCATATAAAAATATTACTTTTATTTATTTTTTAATTAAAGAGAGCTAATATAAATATGAAAATATTACTTTTATTATTTTTATTTATTTATTTTTTAATTAAAGAGAACTAGCCTCACAGTTATGTCTGTCTTCATATTTTCCGTGAGAATCAAATTTGTAACATTTTGGTTTTTTAGATCTAACTCTTTTCTATTATATTATTGTTTGGGTAAAAAATATATTTTTATGTAATTTTTTTCTACTGAGATGTTTATTTCAATATTTTAGAATTTGATCAAAGATTTAAAATATAAATATATTTAAAACTCTATACTATTTCAAATAATACATGATTAAATAAAAGGACGTTGCTCTCGAGCTTCTCTTTTGCTCAAGAATGATAACAAAGGATCATACAAATACAAATGATCCATGTATATTTTAATTTTTAAATTTAAATGTCTTTAATTAATTTATGAAAACTCAAGAAAACAAAATAGTGGGTTGATTTATTTATAATCATAAAATTAGTTTATGAATATAATACCTTTTAATTCACTTTATATTCTCATTATTTTTCTCAATTTATTTATTTATTAGTGAATAATAATTATAATTATTCGTTATTATATTTAATAAGTATTACCTTTAGATTTAATATTAAAGTATAAAAATTAATCAATAACAGATAAAATAGGTATAAAATATTTTCTAAAAATGACCAAAATAATAGAAATATAGACTGATTTTTTAACGGACAGGTGAGACATAGGGCAAAAGCCCTTTTCACGTGTAACCAAACACCTAACCTTTAAAAACATATATTTTCAAAAGCGTTATTGTTTTACATGCCAATAATTTATTATTTTTATTAATTTTATAAGAAAATTTAGGTGACTCTTTAGTCAAAAACTACTTTTTAAACAATTCTCCGATTTGATTTAATTTTATTTCAAAAATTTTAAAGAGATATTTATATTTTATATTTATTCTTAAAAGTTGAGCGGACGTTTTTAAACACGTATAGAAATGATAACCAAACTCAATATCACTATAACCACTGAAAAAACATTTATTAAACTTTGGATCAAGTTTGTTTCTATCACATTCATTAATATGCACATATGATAAACAATTAAATACTTTCAAATAAAAAATATTAATTTTTTTATTGCTCCCAACTTCTTTTGTAAACAAATCGATCGGAGATCGATTTGAAATTTGTAGCTGGAGATTGAGAGTGAAAGAGATGACAAGAAGTAGTCAAATAGTCGATTTTTTAGCTACATGGGCATATACCTCATGAAAATCAATTCCATCTTTTTGGTTATACCCCTTTGCAACTAGTCTGGTTTTACATTTATCAATACTTCTATCAGCATTTAATTTTGTTTTAAAAATCCATCTACAACCTATTGTTTTCTTTCCTTTAGGAAGTTCTGTTATAACCCAAGTATTATTTTTATGAAGAGCAGTTCATCATCCATAGCTTTAATCCAATCTTGATTTAAAAAATTGCCTGTTTGTATGAAATTGGTTCAACAAACTGATCAATGTTGCCCAAGAATTCAATATATTCTTCATTGTTGCAAGTTGATACAAATGGAAATGATGGTGGTAAATAACTTTGTTAAGGTAGTTAATTAACTGCATTAGTTATTTTGGGTATTGATTAGTTAAATTAATTAACTTTCATTCCAACATTATAACGAATATAAGTCTAAGGACTTATTTAGATTATAGATAATAGTATAATACTCATTTTGTAATTAAGACAATATAAATAATGACAAATTCTTTTAACGGGTTATTTTCACTTTCTCAACTTTTCCATTCTTGTCATCTCTTTCACTCTCAATCTCCAGCTACAGATTTTATCAAATCGATCTTCGATCGTGGTATCAGAGCAAATCTAGACGAAGAAGAAGACGATCTATCGATTTTATCAAAGTAAGACATGACTTCTAGATCTTCAGATAAGTTCTGAACCTCAACATCCTGAAATTCCATCATAAATGTATACTACTCTTAGGCTGATGGTTTTAGAGTCAAATAGAGTTTCGATTCCAACTCATACACCAACTATGACTCAAATCCCTAACCCTAACACCTAGAATCCAAACCAGAACCCAAACCAAACAATTACAAAAAGGAAATACAACAATGATCCTCTTCTTATACATCCAGCCAATCATCCAGGCCTAAATATTACCTCAACCATTTTTACTGGAAGAGAAACTTATTTTGGATGAAGTCTAAGTATTAGGCTAGCTCTTCAAGCGAAAATTAAGATAAGTTTTATTGATGATTCATATCCAGAACCAAAAGATCAAGAAGATGCAAACCAATGGGGTATTGTTGATGCCTTAGTTAGGGCCTGGATTATGAATACGATCATGGAAAAAATTGGAAGAAGATTTCAATCCAAGAAAACCAGTCGTGATCTGTGGCTTGAGATCAAGTCCAAATATGAAGGAAACAATGGTCAGAGGAGGTACAACCTTCAAAAGGATATTAGCTTCGTCCAACAAGGTGACCTTGACTTAGAAGAATACTATTCAAAGGTGAAATTGCTGTGGGATGAGATGATGGGGTTAAAACCTCTAAAAAGATGCCGATGTAAAGGAATTCGAGTTAATTGTGATGGATGCTTTCTTGAAGCAGAAATGCTTCAAGATGATGAAGAACTTAAGCTTCTTCAATTTTTGACGGGTCTTGATGATAAATACGAGTATGTAAAAGATCAAATACTCATGCAAGATCCATGGCCAGACGTTTATAAATCATTTACAATGCTTCAGAATGTCGAAAAAGAGGACCAGGCAGAAGAGGCATTTTCAAGAATCTGCAATGGTGATAAAAGAAGAAGGTGAAAGAGTTTATCATCCTCCAAACAAGAATAAGAGTGCAAGCTGCACACACTGTGGAGGCAAAGGTCACATGAAAGATGACTTATTTAAGTTGATTGGATATCCAGAATGTTGGAAACAACCAAAAGATAATGTGATCAAGAAAAGACCATCAACTTCTGTTCATACCACTATTGACAAAGATGATTTCCAGGAACATTCCATTGATGATACAAGATGTATAAACAGTTCTTGAAGAACATGAGAGATGTCAAGAACAAGTCAAATAGATCTTCTTCATCTGCAGGTAAGTTTCCTAACTATATTCTTAATTCATTTGAATATGATTTCAGCATTAATGAACAAACAAACATATCAAATATGTGGTTTATTGATTTAGGAGCATCTTATCATATATGCAATAATAGGAATGCATTTTCATATATAAGACAACTTGATGAACCTAGAATTATGTACTTAGCTGATGGATCAAGTAGGAACATAACTGAAATAGGAACTGTTAAACTTCTTGATTGTTTGAAACTCAAAGATGTATTATATGCACCATCTTTTAGATATTGTTTAATTACAGTTTCAAAACATACAAAGGATAACAAAATGCACTGTATTATCTCAAAATTTGATTGTTATTTGCAGGACCTTGAGACAAGGTTCAAAGTAAATCTGGGAAAGAGAATGGGGAATTTGTACTTCATTGAAGACAGTCCAATTTTTAATAAAAATCATAAATTTGCAGTTCATTTTTCTTTAAATGTTGTTTCTGATTCATTTCTTTTACAAAAACGATTAGGACATCCTGCTTTAAATGTTCTAAAAAGTGTATTTCATGCTGTTATGAATAAAACTTTTCATTGTTCAACATGTCTTGTTGCTAAAATGCAAAGAGTTCCTTTTGTTCAAAGCGTTTCTAAAACATCAAAGATTTTTGAACTTATTCATATTGACATTTGGGGTCCATATCAAGAGGAATCAATCCTTAACACACTTTTCATGCTTACTATTGTTGATGATTACTCTCGATGTACTTGGATTTTTGTTATGACAAGTAAAGTCTTTGTGTTTGAAAAACTTCATAATTTGTTTATGTTAGTTAAAAATCAATATGACACAACTGTTAAAATAATTAGATCAGACAATGGAACTGAGTTTTTAAATAAAAAATGTTCTGAAATGTTTAATTTCTTAGGAATTATTCATCAAACAACTTGTGTTTACTCACCTCAACAAAATGGTGTTGTGGAGAGAAAACACAAGCATTTACTTCAAGTTGCAAGTCATTAATGATTGATTCTAATTTAGATTTTAAATTTTGGCCTTATTCATTATTGACTGCAAATCATCTAATAAATAGAATTCCCACTAACATTTTAAATGGAAAAACTCCAATTGAAATGTTATCGAGAAAGAAACTAAAAAAAAAAAAACTATTTTAAAGTTTTTGGTTGTTTGTGTTATTCTGCAAATGTTTACCCAAACAAATCAAAGTTTTCAAAAAGAGCCAATAAATGTGTTTTCATTGGGTATCCTTTAAACAAAAAAGGATATACAGTTTATGATATTGAAACAGGAAATGTTAGCATTTCAAGAGAATGAGTGATGCTATTTTTCATGAAGATATTTTTCCATTTTCTGATAAAATTATCCAAAACAAAGAAATTCTACAAGGAAATAAATCTTCTGATTTTCCATATTTCTTTGAAACAGAATTAGATAATTTAGATAATGATAATGATTTTGAAAATGTTCAAACTGAAATTTCAGAACATTAAAATTTGAATTCAAATTCTGAACCTGAATTGAATACAAGTGAAGGGATAACTTCTGCTTCTCAAGATGAACATGAAGTTAATCATTCACATGTTCAAGATGAAATAAAATATGTGTCTCAAAAATGTTCAAGATTTATAAAACAACCTGTTTAGATGAAGGATCATGTTGTAAGTCAAGTTGTGACAAATATAAATAAAAAACAAAGTTATTTACCCACCATCATTTCCATTTGTATCAACTTGCAACAATGAAGAATATATTGAATTCTTGGGCAACATTGATTAGTTTGTTGAACCAACTTCATACATACACACAATTTTAAATCCATATTGGATTAAAGCTATGGATGATGAACTTACTGCTCTTCATAAAAATAATACTTGAGTTATAACAGAATTTCCTAAAGGAAAGAAAAAAAATAGATTGTAGATGAATTTTTAAAACAAAATTAAATGCTGAGGGTAGTATTGATAAATGTAAATCCAGACTAGTTGCAAAGGGGTATAACCAAAAAGATGGAATTGATTTTCATGAGGTATATGCCCCTGTAGCTAAAAATTTGACTATTCGACTACTTCTTGCTTTAACATCTGCTAAGAAATGGCATTTATATCAAATAGATGTAAATAATGCTTTCTTGCATGGCTTAGTTGATGAAGATTTATATATGAAAGTTCTAGAAGGTTTAAAAGGAATACTACCAAAACAAGTGTGTAAATTAAACAAAAGCATATATGGTTTGAAACAATCGTCTAGACAATGGCATTTTCAAATTTGTAACATCCATACTGATAGTGGTTTTAAAAAATCTGAGAATGACCATTGTTTATTCATAAAAAATGATGGATCTAATATTGTTTGTTTGCTTATTTATGTTGATGATATCCTATTAGCAGGAAATTCAATAGAGCAAATTGATGAAATAAAAAATATGATTAATACCAAATTTTCTATTAAAGATTTGGGTAAAGCTAAGTTTTTCTTAGGTCTTGAAATTATACAAACTGATGATGGAATTTATGTTAACCAACAAATATGTATTATTGACATTGTTTCTGATATGTTCTTGATTGCTGCTAAACCATCATCTATCCATATGACTAGAGATACCAAATTGGTTCAAGAACCAGTGAACGATACTCTTTGTGACGTTGAAAAGTATAGAAGATTAATTGGTCATTTACTATATTTGAATTTCACTAGGACAAATATTGCATATGCAGTACAACAATTAAGTCAATATATTAATAAACCTTATAAATCACATTTTGAGGTTGCTGTCAAAGTGGTCAAATATCTTAAAGGAACACCATTCTTAATTAGGCATTTTTTATGCATCTAAGAATGATTTTGTTATTTCAGCATATTCTGATAGTGATTGAGCTTCTTGTTATGATACTAAAAAATCACTTACAAGTTATTGTATTTACATTGGTAATGCTCTAATGACATGGAAACCAAAAAAACAGCAAACTATATCTAGATCATCAGCTGAAGCTGAATATAGATCTATGGTTGTCACATTATGTGATTTACAATGGCTGACTTATTTACTTGCTGATCTTCAGATCAAAGTTAATTTGCCTATTGTTTTGTATTGTGACAATAAAGCAACGATGCATATTACGCAAAATTCAGTGTTTTATGAGAGAACGAAACTCATCGATATTGACTGTCATTTGGTAAGAAACAAATACAAAGATGGTTTTATTACTCTAACATATGTTGCTTCTAATGTTCAAAATGCATATATATTTACCAAAGTTTTTTTTTTATGTTAAACAATTTCAAGATTTAAGGCTTAAGCTAAAGCTCAAAGACTTCCATCTTGAGGGGGAGTGAAGAAATAAAATAATAAGTTATTTTATTTCTAAATATTGTTTAACAAAGTTGTTATGATTTGAGTAATTTCGTTAAACAATATTTAGAAATAAAATAACTTATTATTTTATTTCTTAATTCTGAAATTTTAAATTCAAAAGAAACATAGTGTAGACACTTATTTTTACCTCCCAATTTTATAGTTTATAAACAACTATTTTTGAAACAATTGTATTTTCAAGAAAAATTAATTTTGAATTTAAATAAAGTTAAGATGATAATTAGCTTAAGTTATGGAAAAATACAAGTTTTATCATATATTTAAGGTATTTTATAGTTTAATATCACCTTCAATAATAAAATAAAAATTTTAAAAGAGAAAGACTTTTTTTTTTAAATTTTATTTTATAAATAACCAAAAATTGGACCTATTTTTTGTTTAAATAATTTGTTTAATTAAGTTTTGATTAAATATGAATTTTTTTTAATTAATTAAATCACCTTAAACATGAAAACGTTTTTAGATAAAATAAAATAAATAATTTTTTACATGAAACTTGTTTAATTAGATTAATTTAATTTAGTTTTCATTAAATAAAATGTTTTTGGATAACTTCGTATTTTCTTTTTAATAAAATGTTTATTTTAATGGTTAATTATATTCATTCCTTTAAAATGAGAATAAAATGATTTATTTCCTTTTATCATCTTTTTGTTTAACACACACAAAAAAGAAGAAGGAGAAAATGTGGACTTCAAGATTGTCAAGAAACCGTGAGCCAGGGAGGATGAAGTCAATCCTTAAGACTTGGTCTTTTTTGTAAATAAAAAAATAATAATTATTTTGACAAAGTCATGAATTTTTGACAAAGTCATTAGGAATCTTTCTTAATGACGTCAAGGTGTGGTAAATGGTCAAAGTTGGTAAATTGGTCAAGGGCAGTAAATGGGTTTTGGGCCTAAGATTTCCCATTATTTTCCTATAAATATACCACCCTTAGCTTATTGAAAAACACACAATTTTCTATTTCTTAATACCCTAGGCTGCCCAATTGAAAAGCCCTAAGCAAACACCAAACAAGATTTGCTATATGGAATCTTGGCTAAACATCAGCCTTAAATCAATGGAGCAACCCCATTGTAAGTTTCCTTTGATTCTCCTTTATATCTTGTTGCTATGTCCATTACAAAATAAATAAACCATGCATGCTCTTTTGCTTGGTCTTTAATATGCTATGTAAATATGTATATTATGTAATGTAAATAAAAAAAACAGAAACATTAGACTTAAATCAAACTAGAACTGAAAAAAGTTTTAAAAACTCATTTTTTTCTTTCTTTCTAAAAACACTTGATTTTGGTTATTTTGGCTTAACCCCTTGAGATCTGTTCCAAACGAAGGTGATACAACAAATCTCATTGAGATTAAACCAAGGTGGTTTGAGTCTTTGAACTTTGAAAATACCTTTGTTTAATGAGGATCCAAGAAATTGGCCAAAAATCTATCAAAGTTAACCAAAAATAAGCTTTATTAGTCATCTATGTTTTTAAAACTCTAAAATCGAATTTCTCCCTATCTAATCTTCTTGATCGAAAAATTTCAAGGAAAACTTTAAAATAGCTAAAAAACTGAACTGTCTGCTTTGTTTTTCAATTTCTTTAATAAAATTCCGGTCAAAGTGTTGATTTCTATTATATATTATTGTAAAATTAAGTTTTATAAACATTGTAGCCCATAAAAATCTATCCTATAACATAATTAAAATAGATTTGACCAAAGGGCATTGAAAACTAACCCTAAAATGGCTAAAAAAAATGAACTTTTATGCACTAGTCTTCCTCTAGTTAAAACTCGGTTAAGGGGTAGGATTATGATATTATTATGTGTTAGGGACAACCCAATCCAAGAATATTTGAATACCTACTTGATTTTAATAAATTTGACCCATGATTAATGATGTAACCTCAAGAAATGGCTTATAATTCACTAATAAAATAATGACTAATAGTTACAAAATCTAGCAACAGTTTTATAAAGTGGCTATTAACTAAAAAGAAACCTGAAACCAATTTCTACATATCTAATTAGCAACGAGAATTTAATCATTTGGATAATATATATTTTTTTTTAAATGCAAAGTATTAATTATGTTTTAAATAATATAAATCTAAACCCTAAACAAATAGTCTAAATTTTGAACAAGCGACGAGTTGGCCTCATATCTGAACCGATGTAGTCTCTCTTTCCCCTTTTCTTCGATAGTAGTTGCTAACATAGAGTATATAGGCAATATGTCAATGATGGATCTAATGCGTTCTGAAAACATAATTTTCGTTCAACTTCAACTCATGTCGATTCTTCAATTTTAATTCCACGACGTAAGTTCACCTTATTAAGATCCACCAAATCTATGTAAATTATTTGTTATCCTATTTTTCAGTTTTGCACGTATTTATAGAATTGTGTATTCGAATATGCAACTTGATTTTACACTATTTTGTTTGATCTAGTTTACCTTCTTCTATGGTTGTTGCAAAAATTTAATGCTTATATGGTTTCGAGTCTGAGCTGAAGTCGTCACCAAATTTATTGTTATTTATGCATTTCTAGATCATATTTCGCAAGTATATTTGGTGCTTCAATGATAGTTGGAATCGGCGGCGATATAGAATCCAGAAGTTAAAGTTGTTGTAAGTCTGAACGATTTCTGGAAAATAGATGAAAGTGTCGAAGAAAAGTCCAAGGAAACTGAGGTACACGCGAACACGAAGGGGCACATATTACCGACCCATGTTTATGAAACTAGGCCTCTAAAACTAACAAAAGAAAGGGTAGAGAAGTTGGTGTTCCACGTGCACAAAATGCTGACTCATCCGTCTACTCGCCCAACTAAAGAAGACAAATATCAACGTATCAATCTAGGAATTTTTAATGTATTCTATTGAACACCTATACTAAATGACCTTTTTCAAGCTAGCGTCTCCAAAACAATTGGCTGGGATACTGTCAGAACCAAAGATAGAAATTGACGACTCAAATTTACCTTCATACGGTGGCAGATCATTCTTTAGCATTTATATATTTCCGTCAATATAGAAGGGATATGTCCCAATGGCCTTAGTTGATAATGGTTCAACACTAAATATTTGTCTGTGGAGAACTTTAGAGAAAATTAATGTTCAGAGAGAAAGTGTTGTACCCCAGACTTATGTGTTCGCAGTTTCGATAGCGCAATGAAAGAAATCATATGTAATTTTAAAACAACGGTGAATATAGAAGGAGTATCGTCTGAAGTGGAGTTTGTTGTCATCGGCATGAAACCGTCATATATTATCCCAATACCTATCATGACATATGATGCAATCATGGTCGACCCATAATGATATTATAAGACAGTTTCATGTCAATGACAACAAACTCCACTTTAGACAATACTCATGTTCACTGTTGTTTTAAAACTACCCATTATTTCTTTCCTCGCACATAAGTTTGAAGGTACAATTTCCCTCTAAACACCGATTTTGTCTAAAGTTCTCCACGGACAAATATTCATAGCTGAACCATTATCAACTAAGGTCATTGGGACATATTTCCCCATCTTGACTGAAATATATAACGCATTGTACGAAAGTAAATCTGAGTCGTCAGTTACTATCTTTGGTTCTAACGCTATCCCACAAACCATTCCAACCAATTATTCTGGAGAGAGACACTCGCTTGAGAAATCTCATTCAGTATAGCTTGTCAGTGCTCGATCAATAGAATATATTAAAAATTCACATTGATACGTTGGCATTTGTCTTCTTTAGTTAGGCGAGTAGACCATCTCCATCATTCTGTGTGCGCGGAACATCAGCCTATTATCCTTCCCTTTGTCAGTTTCAAATTGCCTCTAGGCACAATTTTCATAAACATGGGTCGGTAATCTGTGCACTTCGTGTCGCGTGTACCTCAGTTTCCTTGGGCTTTTCTTCAGCATCTTCATTTATTTTTTTAGAAATTGTTCGGACTTACAACAACTTTAACTTTTTTTTTACCTTAGGACCAATCGTTCGTAAATTCCACATTAACTTGCATTGGTTTAACTTCCCACCTGTGACGTTTTCATTTATCTTCACACCAATTGTCTGAGTTGAATTCCTCGAAATTACCCAAGTCAAAGAAACAACCATCAGTGTAGCTCGATGAGGTGAATCAAAGTGTAGATCGATGAATCCAACATCTTTTCCACCTCTATGTCTAGCTCGATGAGGTTGACAATGTGCTCGAATAGAGGGCATGGCTTCATTTGTGGCGCTGGAATAGTATCGTCATCAATGAGGTCCAGTTAGTTTGGGTATCGTCATCAATGAGGTCCAGTTAGTTTGGTGATACTCCTTAACACTTGGATGATCTTCCGTGGAAACAACACTTCTAGAGTTTTACATGCTAACAATCCTAGATCAACGAGTGTCATGCGAGGCTTGGAAACTTGGTTGAGGATGCACCTGAATCTGCATTGGAAACTTGTCTTGGTGGGAAGAATTGTCTTGGAAGACGCGCGTGACCAATCTCTATCTACTTTCATGGGTTGTAGGTGTTGGGTATGATTTTTTTCCTTTAAAATTTGGCGAAATAACCCTGATAACTGGGTTATTTCCATAGGGGCAATAATTTTTGTAAAAGTAACTTTTTGTCCCTTGGCAAAAATTCCCTCTTCTCTTCTTTCCCCTTCCTTCATTCTTTCTCCCCGAGACAGAATCAAACGCTGCCGTCTCCTAAACCCTCTCCCCCCGATGTCTGCTATCCACAACCCAATGGATAAGTTTCATATTGGAGAATGCATTTTGCGCCTAGGAAAAATGCATTTGTGCCTACGAAAAATGCAATTTGCCCCTGAAAAAATGCATTTAAATTGTTTCTCTTTTTGCTGTTTTTATATAAATTGAGATGTAATTGTTGTTTCAGATTTATCCTTCAAATATTTGCAGGTCTCAACTGCTGTTGTGGAGCTTTATAACAGTCATGCACTCTTAGAGCACACTTTTGGACAATGAAGTCAACTATTGAAAGACCAACTTACAAAAATGCGCTAAATGTATTTGCCCAATATCAACTGTTTGTTATAACTACCCATCGGGATAGCAGACTTCGTGGAAGCAGAAGAAGCAGACGTCTCGGCGGCGTTTGTTTGGACGACTCGTTTGCTTACGTTGTCGGGGGGGCTCGTACGTCGTTGCTGAGGGTGGTTTGCAAGAGGGAATGAAGGAAGAGAATGAAGGTGGTCGTGTGTCGTTGCCTGGATAGAGAGAGGAGAATGAAGAGGAAAAAAAAGGGGAAAGAAGAGAAGAGGAGAATTTTTGCAAAAAGTTATTTTTGCAAAAATTAACGTCCCTATGTTATTTTTGAAAATAATCCTATGTTATCATGGTTATTTCGTCAAATTTTCCCTAATAGTGAGATCTTTCAAGTAACTATACTAAATGATTTTACGTAATCACTTAATTTTGATCGTTTTTACTTTAAAAAATATTTGTGCGAAATATTTATGATTAAAACAAGTTAAAATAATCAATTTCAAACTTTTATGATAAAAAATAAGTTAAAAAATTGAGTGTTTTCTATAACTAAAGGTTTTTATAATTAACTTATAGTTCTTTTAAAATATACAGGCACAAAGAAATAATGAAAAAACTAAATATATAGAGAGAGTAATTCTTTAGAATAATTTTTTTAAAAATATAAGGCCTTATATGTATCTCTAGTACTGTTTGCAAACTTAAAATTTAAAAATTGAATGTTAAACAAAAAAATTAACGAATATAAACCAACTTATGATATGATTTGTCACACTTTCCTATAATTGCAACTATTTTGCTACAAAGAGTCGTGTGTAAAACCGTGATCTTCCTATATTCGAATCAAAAGTCAATAAGATGTTAAAAAACAATAATGCTTATCCGATTATAAGAATGATAGGTTAAAATGAGTAATATTTGTGTGAAACATTTTTGCAAAACATTTGGGCCAAATTGAACACTATAAGAAACACGTGATCCACTAGATTGGGGCTAGCTATTCAAATTTCAAACTTAAGCAGCACAAAAAATTAATGAAAAACTAATATATCAAGTCATTTTTTAAAATAGTTTTTTTTTTCTTAATATGAAAGGATGGATGGTAGTCTGATATGTATTCCTAGTATTGTTTGCAAACTTAAAATTTAAAAATTGAATGTAAACAAAAATATATTGACAAAGAAGACAAATTACAAATTATTAGTGATTTGATAAATAAAATGATATGATAATTCTGATATGATATTTAGAGATATAAATATGCTTCCACTTTATTATTTAGACACCAACTCCATTGTTACCAAGGCAGCAAGAATAGCAAGAGCTCAAAAACTCCATAAATAACTTCAAAACTCAGCTATATCTATAAGGATGAGAATTCCAGAAATATCATATCTCCATTCAAATACAAATCCATAAACCCTAAACCCATAAATCTTTAAAACCCCTTAATCTCCATTCATTGAAATTATCAATACCAAGAATCAGATATGCAAATATAGCTCATTCAAACTATGAAAACCCATAATCAAATAATATCCCCCAATGTATTATAAGTTTAGATCAATGACATAATATGCTTCAAAACCCTATACTTGAATAATACTGTACATATAAATATTAATAATCCAAACATCTTTTATAATTTTCTATAGATATAGTTATGCTATATCTACAGTGTTGTATAGCATAACAAACTTAGCCTAAGACAATGTAGTTAGGACTCAAGCAACTTCTTCTCCTCTCTTATTAACTCTGTATAAGGGTTTTCAATCTGGTTGGTTCGTATTAATTTCTTCTTGTTTTCATATTTTGAGTTTCAATTTACATCGTGTTTGGTAAGTAATATTAAGTATATGACATAAATTGTAGAGGGGTATAAATTGTAAAGGGTATTAGAAGATATAAATTATATAGGTTATTAGTGATTGGTTGGAAATATAAAATAGGTATAAATTATATATGTTTTATTATTGTGTGTTTGGTTGGTGTTATAAAAAATTAGTAAGAAATATAAAAAGACTATTTTACCTTTAAATTTATATAAATTATTTTTAATTATTATTTTAATATTTATTTTATAATTAGTTTGTATTATTAATTATATTAAAATTAATAAAAATATAATATATAATTATGAGTATAAATGTATTTTAAAATAAATAATATTGTTACATGATTTACAATATTTTATATATAATTTAACTTATATAATTATAAAATATTAATAATAATAATTTTATAAAATAATATTTAAAATTAAAATGTATAATTATAATTAGTTTTAAAAATAAATTATACAAGTGGTATTAATTAATAATAAAAATAACAATATTTATTTATAATTTATTATTATTATTATTATTATTATTATATTTTAAAATATAATAAGGAAATTAAAATTTTAATAATTTTATATTTTTAATTAACATTATTAATTATGTAAAATTATCATTTTTATATTTTTAATTAAAATTATTAATTATTATATTTAATTATGTAGAATTATAACTTTTAAATTTCTATACATAAAAATAATATAATTTTTCTATCATATATATATATATATATATATAAATTATAAAAATTAAAAATTATGTAATTTAGCATTTATTATTATTATTTAAATTAAAAAAATGATATACAGTTAAATATAAATAAATATATACTTATACTTTATTATTATTATTATTATATTTTAAAACATAATAAAAAATTAAAATTTTATAAATGTAAAAAGTAAAAAAAGAATATTATTTTTTTAAAAAAATTTATACAGTCTTTCTAACTAGTATTAGTATAATTATTATAAATTATTTATATTAAATTAAATTTATACTAATTAATGTTATTTTTACTAATTTTATATTTTTATTTTTTATTAATTCTAGTTATGATAAATTAAAATAATAAATATTATTTAATTATTATTTGAGACTAAAACTTTAGTTTGAGTTATTATTTTAAATAAATACTAAACAAAAAATGATATTTTTCATTTTTCAAAAACATATTTTTGTTTAAAAATATTTTATTCTAAATAATAATTCTAAATAAATTAAAATGATTAATTTTTCAAAAATATAACTAGGCCTTCTCTAAGGCCTAACGCAAACACATCATCAAGTTTTGCTCCAACTGTCCGCGTATCAACAAAATTAGAATTTACTCTCCCTTTAATTTTTTTTTTAAAAAAACGCATATATATGGTTTATACTGTTCATATCACCATTTTTTTTTAAGTTTTAAAAAATGGTACTTATATTGTTTTTTTAATAACTTTTAATTTCTGTACGTATAAATTAATCTGTCAACTTATATATATATATTTTTATTTTTAAGATAAAAAATTATAATATTTTTTAAATGTATAATTAAATTATTAAATTTATTATACTTAAAATTTTATCTAATTTATTTTATATTTTATAATTTATTTTATATTGTTACATTATTTATGTGATGTGTTTGTGTACAAAGTATTTTTTTATTAATAATGTTTGTTTTAATATAATATTTTTGTTTATTTAAATGTATTATTGAATTATTTTGTTGTTTATAAATTATTGATATATAATTAATTTTATTAAATGAATAGAAAAAAATGAGGTTAAATATATATATAAAGTTGATAAATATATAAATAATATTAATAAGGTTAAAATGTTAATGTATAAAATAAATATTTTAAGAATATTATTTTAGGTTTGGAATTAAGTTTTGGGTTGGAATGTGATGTTTATGCATTTTGAGTTTGAGAATTAGTCTGTAAGGTGGAGATGATTTTAAAATTAATTTATTATTTAAATAAAATTATTAAGTAAAAATATAAAATATATATTTTAAACAAGTGATATTATGGTATTCTTGACATAAAAATATATAATCAAGTAGAAACAAAACCCATTAAGGAGTGATCCGTTGATGCCCTTTCTAACTCTCGTTCTCTTCCAACGACCTGCCGTTGGTTTCCCTCGTGAAAAAATAGGTAATTGCGGCCCCCAACAAGCTCACTCCCCCAAGTATTATCAACGCCGCCGCCATTCTCTTCTCGTGACTTTTCGAATCCGTTTGATACGACACCCACAAGAAACCCACGGCTCCAACAATCGCCCCAAGTTTTCCCGCCGCCCCCGAGATACCGTGACACGTAGCCCGGAATCTCGCAGGGAAAAGCTCAGCGGGGACTATGAACGTGGTCGTGTTTGGTCCAAAATTGGCGAAGAAAAATGTGAGTCCATATAGAATCAAGAATCCGACGTTGGTATGGCGATACCAATAAGCGGAGTAAGGTATGCCGACGGATAAGAAGGCGGCGGCCATTAAGAGAAAGCCCGTGATCTGGATCTTGATACGACCAACCCTGTCGATGAAATAGACGGTGGCAAAGTATCCGGGGATGGTGGAACAGACGGCTATGATTGCTTGTAGTCTAGCGACGTGGTAGGCTTCTTTGTATGCGTTAATGTGGGACGTTCGATGGAGGTATCTTGAAGTGTTGAGTCGTGATTGGACCAAGTTTGTGCTGTAAAAGACTATGTCGACGAGGAACCATGTGATGGCGCAGGAGAAAAGGTCGCGGCCGTGACGGCTGAAGAATTCTTTGGAGAGGAACCCGTAAGAGGGAGGAGTAGGAGTAAGAGTTGGAGTCCTCGGAAAGTATTTGGAGTCCTCGGCGATCTGGCTCAGGGACACGTGAAGTACTTTCTCCATGTTTTTGGCCGCCTGGAGGACATCCTTCTCTACTAGTGCAGTGTACCTATATAATGTGAGTTACAATGTTATAATTAGTTTTAATATGTCATTGATAGTTTTTTGTTATTTTATGTATCTAAACCAGTCTATTTCCAAGTGGAGTAACAAAGACAATAAATATATCATTTCCAACATATAAAGAGATGTAGTTTACTTTCCTTGCCGACTAGGGAATATTTTTGTTAAACTCTTGTGCAAGGATATCAATAGTGTTGAGGTTATAAGAGCCTTCAATTAATATGGTTGAGAGAATTGAGGATGATCAAGAAGACTTTGATGAAAAACCAGCTAAATCTTTAAAAATTTTAAAAATAAAAAGAATATATATATGGAAGTTTCATAACGGTTTAAACTAAATTTTTAACGCAAATAAAACTTTGTAACCTGATAATTTATGATTCAACCAGATATAGTGTGGTGGGCATGTCAAGAAAATCGCAAACAAAGGATGAAAGTCCATAAAAGAAAAACAAACAAACTATGATAAGCTGGAAATTTTGATTAGTCTCGGTCTCTATGACCTCTTGGACGTCCGGTTGGCTAACTTTACATTGACTATGTGTAAACAATTTTCGATAAACTATGAAACATGTCAAATCTAGAAGAACACTAAATCTCTTCTATTATTCATTGTTCCCGATTGAACAAGTACCAACATGTAGTTGAGAGTCTAGTTAGATTAGGAGATCATATCCTAATTGCGTGAAATCAGTGGTCACACCAAGTACCTCTATGTCCATGTCATAACTTCACATTGACTATGTGTAAGCAATCTTCGATAGACTAAGAAACATTCTCAATCAAGAAGAACACTAAGCCTCATCGAATCATTGTCTCCAATTGAAAAGGTACATAAATATAGTCAAGAGTCTAACTAGGTTAGGAGGTAATTCTGATTACGTGAAATTGGTGCATCACTTATCACTATGTCCATGTGATACATAATCTCGTATATATAGATAGTGTTATGTGAACATGTGATCAGAATAATTGAAATTATGATATGTCATTGGTTCGGTAAATAAATGGGTTTTTCTATTATAAAAGCATGTCATGTCAGAGTTTTCTGTTATGAAAACGAGTTAGCGTATAAATACAGTTTTTAACATAGTAAGGTTGAGAGAGAATTAACAGATTTAGGATTTTTGTTTCCTTCTTTGTTTTTTGACTGATCTAGAGAGAGAGGTTGAAGAAGTTTTTGATTGTGGAGTATTCCAATCATTCCTAATGTAATAAATTTTTTCATTTGAGAGCAGGGTATGTAAGTTTCTACTATTGACATATCTTTGATTTAGTGAAACTTATCCCTCCCGTGGACGTAAGTCAATTTTGACCGAACCACGTATATTGTGTTGTTATTGTTTTGTGCTAGCTATTTCAGTTTTTGGTAAATATGTTGTTCGTCATAGACGATTTGGAAACTGATTTATTACCGGTTTAATTTCTAAGAAGATCCGTAGTTTTGTTGTTGCAAAACCCAACCGATGGATCACTCAAAAAAGAGAAATGTCCTTCCCCTTTTGATTATGATAACAAGGTGGAGAATGATTGTTATACCTAAAAATTTGAGTATTGGGAAGATCTTTGTAAAGAGGTTTATTATTTCAATTATTCGTACTATTTTAGAGAATCATATAAAGAATAGAGAAAATGCTTAACTGTTATTCAATAAGAACTAGGCTATATATAACACTAGTTAAGTACACCAGACTCTTAACAAAGGAAACTAAGGCTGAAAAATAGCCACGATACAAATGAATAAGACTTAATCAAAGTAAACTAACAATCCTACAAAATAGGAATTTATTCCAACTAGTCCTAAAGACTAGGACAACTACTGAATTTTTTATTCCAATTAATCCTAAAAACTCAGACAACTACTGACTCTTTCAATCTCTCCCTTAAGCTAATGCCAAGAAGAACCATTAGCTTACTTTTGCAAAATCACACACACCAAGCGAGGCTCGAAGTTTCTGAAACACATCTACCTTCAATAGCTTGGTCATGATATCTGCAATTTGATCAGCACTTGCATAGTGAACTAAGGAGATAGTTAATTCTTCTGATAAATCCCTTAAGAAGTGAAAACGAACATCGATATGCTTACTGCGACCATGCATAACTGGATTTTTGGATAACTTGATTGTGGAACTGTTGTCACATTTTATGTTTGTACAACTCTTCCCTTCATAGATCATCACCTTAAGTATCCTCTTCATCCAAATGGCTTGACAAACACATACAACCGCTGCCACAAATTCTACTTCGATAGTAGATAGTGTCACAATAGGTTGTTTCTTCGAACTCCAAGCTACAACTCCTGAACTGAGTAGAAATACATATCCACTAGTACTTTTTCGATCGTTACTATCACCGGCATAATCACGGTTAGTGTAGGCTTCAAGTTCCTCCGATTGACTCCATTTCTTATAGAAAATTCCCGGATTCATCGTTCTTTTAGGTATCTAAGAACCCTTTTTGTAATTTGTAGATGAAGCATAGTGGGCTTAGCCATATACCTGCTTAGCAGACTTGTAGCATACATTAGATCAGGCCTCGTGGAGGTGAGGTACACAAGACTTCCTACTATTTGTTTGTAGTAAGTCTCATTCACAGGTACTCCCTCTACATCATTGTGAATCTTCAACCCTGGTGCAGTAGGATTGTTTACTAAATTGCTCTCCAACATTCCAAATCTTTTCAAAACTTCTTCTACATACATTCTTTGACAGATAAATATCACTTCTTTCTTTTGTAAAACTTCAATACCCAAGAAATAACTCATACATCCCAAATCTGTCATGTCGAATTCCCTCATCATTGATGTTTTAAACTCCATCATCAAGGACTCATCATCACCAGTTAAAATTAAATCATCAACATAGATGCTGATGATGAGAATTGTACCTTCCTTTCTTCTTTTGGTGAAGAGAGTTTGTTCACTGTGGCAGCCCTGAAATCCCTCCTTAATGAAATGAGCTTTGATTCGACTAAACCAAGCTCTATAAGCTTGTTTTAGTCCGTACAATGCCTTGTGCAGTTGATACACCATTTCTTCATTTCCTTCTTCTCATAGCCTCTGGGTTGATCAACAAACACTTGTTCGGTTAGGTCGTCGTGCAGAAATGCTGACTTTACATCAAACTGATAAAATTTCCATCCTTTATGAGCTGTTGATGCTATTACCATTCTTACTGTATCTAACCGAGCCACCGGAGCAAAAACCTCGGAGTAGTCGATGCCCTATTTTTGAGAGTAACCCTTAGCTACTAGGCGAGCTTTGTGCTTTGTGATCTTCACATTTTCGTCTCGCTTTGTCTTAAAAACCCATTTGACTCCAATATTCTTGGCGCCTTTTGGTAACTTTGTGAGAGTCCGGGTGTTGTTCTTTTCTATGGAACTGATTTCACTGTCCATTGCCTGTCTCCATTTTTTCTCTTTCACTGCATCTTAAAAATGAGTTGGATCTTCAGGACCCATATCTTGTACCATATTAATGTTGTCATCATCTGACAAAGTATCTCCACTTACAAAATCATTCATCCAAGTATGAGGTCTTCTTACTCTCTCTGGAACTTGTGATTCTTCCTCTTACTCCTAAGGAAACACAAACTGAAGTTTTAATATCTAGTTTACCTCTGTTGACTTTGGGAACGTGAGCATGAGCTATACACCCCCAGACTTTGAAATGCTCCACGTGAGGCTTGACTCCACTCCAAGCTTCGTGAAGGGTGACGTCTTTTACTGCTAAAGTGGGACATCAGTTCAGTACATGAAAAATCCAGTTTACTGCTTCTGACCAGAAAGATTTTGGAATTTTTTTTGATGAAAGTAATGCTCGCACCATATTCATTACTGTTCGGTTCTTCCTCTCGGAGATGCCATTTTGTTGAGGTGTGTAGTCATTTGTTAGTTGACTACGAATCCCGTTCTCATTGCAAAAATCATTAAAAACAATGGAGGTGTATTCACCGCCCCTATTAGTTCTTAGAGACTTGAGTGGCTTCCCTGCTTCATTTTCAACCAAAATCTTGAACATTTTGAAACATTCTAGGGCTTATGATTTTTTTTCTAAAAAATAAACCCATCATTTTCTGTTGAAATCGTCGATAAAGCTTAGAAAATACATTTTTCCACTATTGGATGTAGGAGTTATAGGACCACACATGTCTGAGTAAACGAGCTCCAACGTCTGAGTTGCTCTCTAAGAGACATGCTTCAGGATTGCACTTCTTGTCTGTTTACCATTTAGGCAATCCACACACGTTATAGTTAAAGCCAAGAACCTTGGAAGACCATGTACCATCTCTTTGTACTGAAGTGTGCGCAGACCTTTGTAACTAAGGTGGCCATATCGTTGGTACCAAAGCTTAGATAGATCATCTCCATTTGTCTGAAAACAATTCACTTATTTGCTTCTTTCTTGCTGCACATTATTAACCCTTGGTGATTCTGACACTATGGTGAACATCCTGTTTAGACTCTTCTCAGTCTGTGCAATCAAACCTCTTTGTGGTTGATAGATATTGCATAGTTTTCCTTAAAACAACAATGTTAATCTCTTCTCTTGTAGTTGGCCAACGCTCAATAGATTGTTCTTGAGATCTGGTACGAAGTAGACATCTCCTATGCCATATACAACGCCTCCTAACTCTAGTTTAACACCTCCTTTGCCACTTACTTGCATTCTGTTGTTGTTTCCAAGCTTGACTGAATGGGAGAATGCCAAGTCCAAGTTTGAAAACACATATTTGTCACTGCACATATGGTTTGAGCACCCTGAATCAATGAACCAAACGTCTCTCATTTTTCTCTCAGAATCATCCACATAGGCCATCAATAGAAGTTCATCCTCTTCCAGTTCAGCATACTTTGCTTCTTTGTTCCACTTAGGACATTCAAATTGATAGTGTCCTAAATTTTGACACTTAAAACACTCAATAGTGGCTTTATCCACATTATATCTTCCTCTGCCTCGTCCGTGGCCTCGAGATGGTCCTCTGCCTCTTCCATACATGGCTCTTTCTTCCACCTTGAGAGTTTGGTCGTCATCTTCCTTATGAACGCGATTGAACTTCTACTCGTGCATCACCAGTGAGCTTTGTAGTTCATCAATGGATATGTTATCTGTGTCCTTGGATTCTTTGATGGACACTACCACACATGTGAATTGCTCAGTCAAGGTGCGCAAGATCTTCTCCACGATCTTAGAATCTGGCATGTCCTCCCCGTTGCTGTGCAACTTGTTTGCAATTACCATTACTCTTGCAAATTAATCAGTGATGCTTTCTCATTTCTTCATCTCTAGAATTTCAAAATCTCTTCTTAGAGAATTTCTCAATAACTTTTTCACTTTTCATTTCCTCCAAATTTCTTCTTCAGTGAATCTCACACTACCTTGGACGTGCGTCGATCCAGAATTTGCTCGAAAACAGTTCTATCTATTGCTTGAAAGAGATAATGTTTTACTTGATGATCTTTGGTTCTGGCATTGTCCAATAGTCCCTACTGTGCATCTGTGAGTAGGGTTCTTTCCGTTGGTTCTTCAAAACCGCATTCCACTAGACTCCATAGACCTTTTGCCCGCAATAGGTTCTCCATGAGTTCGCTCCAATGATCATAGTGACCATCAAAATGTGGAATTTTGGTAAGGATTTTATCTTCACTTATTTTGCTGTGTTTGAGATCTCAGGTTGCTACCTCTCAAAAACTCTCACTCTCAAACTTGGCTCTGATACCAAATGTAAAGAATAAAAAAAATGCTTAACTCTTATTCAATAAGAAGTAGGCTATATATAGCACTAGGTAAGTAACAATCCTACAAAATAGGAATTTATTCCAATTAGTCCTAAAGACTCGAACAACTATCGACTCTTTCAATCGGGGTTCATTTAATGGTTGATTTTTGAGAACTCTGAAGACTATCCATAGATAGATGATGGGATTATTTGAAATGGAGATGTTAAAGAAGAAGAGAAATAGACGATGCCACATTTAATGACATCTCTAAAAGTTAATCTTGACTCATGTTATAAAATAACTTAACTTGAATTATTAGCTCAAATTTCATTACTTCTGTTTATTTTCTCTCATTATTGGTGGGGTTTATGTAATATTATAAATGATTTACACAATTTAGTTACAGATTTATATAGATATATTGGTTTTGTTCCTTTTTTTATTGTGTCTAATATTAAGTAATTAATATATATAGGGTTTCTTTAAGTATTGTTTTATGTATCTGTCAAATAATTATTGTTATTTCTTATACATTAATATCATCATCTAATTTTTAATCCCATGTATCTGTTGTAAGTTGTAAGGACTGACTTTTTAATTAGTGAACATATTTTTTAATAAATAACTACTGATAGCATACAACGACATATTCGGAATATTGACACCTAATGTTAGAATATACCAAAATAAAACAATATTAATGTCTTCATCAAACATTTCATTTTCTTAATGCTAAAATTTCAGCAAAATTGTATTATATTTTCTTATATTATTTATCAAATAAAGCTATTAAGATAAATTGACACGGTCTAAA
The DNA here is from genome assembly GCF_907164915.1 of Impatiens glandulifera. NCBI lineage: Eukaryota > Viridiplantae > Streptophyta > Magnoliopsida > Ericales > Balsaminaceae > Impatiens > Impatiens glandulifera. Next base: position 65,541,151 of record NC_061864.1, read on the forward strand.
AAAAAATGTTGACAAGAATAAATTCAATCTTGTTAAAGAAAGGTTTATTTTGATAAATAATTTCAACCAAAAACAAATACTTTCAATTTACTTAATTCTTACCCCTAAAATAATTAATCACACAACTACATACATAAATTTCTCCATATTATCAATTCTAAAATAAATTAATATTATTAAAAAAGTATTAATAGTGTTTGAAGTAAAAAGAAAAATGTTGTTAAAATGGTTGAGAAGATCTAGGACTACTAGAAATACAACTTGATGAAGGGTAAAATTAAGTTTCAAAACTCAAAAATATAAAACTTTGAAATTGATCAACAAAACTAAAAGGGTAGAGATTCATGTTGATTAGTCTCTTAGTATTGATATTCTAGACATTACGAGATTCATTGAATGAAGATCCTAACATTATTGTTGTTGTTTTAATGTTTTTGTTTCATGCATGTAGCTTAGAATTTTTACAATAAATTTGAAACCTAGTTCAATCATGTACCGACACTTAGAAGGGCCGTCGCATAGAAGAATTAAATGAGAAGATGATTATGTTTCTCTTTGTGTGAGTGGATACAGGTAGGATCGAATGAACCCACAAATAAATATCACTTCAAATATGAATTTAGAAGAATGAAACTAATAATTAATGATTTGTGTAAAGTTAGGTATATACCTAGCAGTTTCGGGCATCATCATACGCCAATAAAAAGTCATAGAAGCAGGAATTGCACCGATCATGAGAATAAGCCGCCACGCAACATCAGCCGCCATAGGCGTGCGTTTATCACCATGACTATGACTAGACGCTGAGTCGAATATCGCGCAAACCACCATTGTCACCGTGGAACTCACTAAGATACCGAATCCCTGCATGGAGAAAACCGCTGCAATGAACGCCCCCCTGGTTCGCTTATTCGCAAACTCCGACATAATAGTAGCCGACAAAGGGTAATCCCCACCAATCCCTATCCCCAACAAGAACCTATAAAACCCTAGCGTTCCAAGAACGCAGCCTCATGTAGTGCAAAAGGAGAAGCCACAACCGAATGAACCGATAATCATTAACATTAGAGGGTAACCGTAGACGCGTTGGCGACCCATAGAGTCGCCAAGGCGTCCAAAGAGTAGTTGACCGATGACAGTTCCTAGGAGGGCCATGGCAAACATGGCTGAGCTGACGGGGATGGGAACCTTGTAACGGTCTTTAGGGTTTTGAACATCTTGATAATAAACATGGCCGATTAGAACCATGATTGGTGGGATACAGAAGAGATCGTAGGCGTCTGTGAAAAGACCCATTCCGGCGATTACGATTGCCTTGAAGTGATACAACTGTGTCTTTGCCGTGTCTAGGGCGGATAATACCTTTAAAGCCATTATTGTTGTTCATCGGTGGTCGGAAAATTATGTCGGAGATTTTGAATATATATATAAATGTACATGAGAAGAGAGAGTTGACTTTTTGAGGTGGATAGTAGGACTGTCCTAGCGTCGTCACCTCCAATCAGGAGAAGACTCGTGCTCATTGATTCCCTGATTGGTAGGTAATATATATATATATAGAGCTAAGTTGCCAAAAGAAAAATGTAATTAATTATTGGAACGTATTAATATACCTGTAAATTACAGTATGATTCGAAGTTTTGAATGAAATCGGATATTAGTAAAAAAAAATTGAGGAAAAAAAGGCTCCCTATTATGGGGTGCCTTGACCTGAGGAGTAAAATTAGAATTTACATTCCATTTTTATATTTTGAAAAATTATACAATTGTATTTATATATTATTAAGATATTAGTTTAATAAACGTTATTAGAATAAATAACTCAATAGTTTTTGTCTAAAGTTTCATTATTATTAAGAGAAAAATCACATGTTAAATAAATAAAAAATTAGTTCGACACTTTAACGTTCTAAACTAAAAAAATATTTGTTGAAGATTTCGCTTTTTTTTTTTTTAATATATAGGTTCAACTTTTTAATTGCATTAAAAAAATATAAGTTCGGCATTCTAATTTTATAAACTGAAAAATAATATTAGTTTTAATTTAACTTCCTAATTTAAAATATATATATATATAGGTTCGACATTTTAATTAGTTAAAAAAAATATTAATTCAACATTTTAACTTTCTAAATTAAAAATAAGTAACGATAAAATATGAAATATTTTATTTGGAAAATATAGAAAATATAAATATTAAAATTAAACTAAAAATTGGAATTAAAAAAATATGAAATCACGTTAGTTTGAATTTAATTTCAATTACAAATTTTAATCTTAAATAGAATTTCACCCATTTAATTTTAATTTCATAATTATCAATTATACATTTAATAATGTAATAGTTAGTTGATGCATTTATATGACCCTACTTGACAACATAAGGATAAGTTTGTCATGATAAGAAGCATCAATAATAACAGATATAGGATCTAGTTACATATTATGAGACCAACACTTTATCATAATTTACTAATAAATTGACCAAAAACACTCCATAACTTCAAAAAAACACCGATAATAACACTAAGATAGCCAAGTCTAAAAGAGTTCAATTCTCATTTAAAAACGCCCTACAAATCCACACCATAAATGCAAAAAAATAAAGGAACCAAATAAGGAGGTCATTCAGTCTATAATATTTGCACCTTCAAAAACTAAAAATATTATATGCTACTTTAAACATCCAAAAGTTTTCTACTCTAAATATACCAATCAAGATTTTTTTAAAGTTCCTCTGAATTGCACCCAAAGAGATAAAAACTAGGACCAAAGGCAATTGAGACCATGTTCTGAGTAATATAATGCTAAACAATCAACTGTTCCTGTCAACAAAACCAATCAAATTGCAAAAATACACCAATTGTGATTTGAAAGGATGAAAAATCTAACTCAAGGCAGTAAACTTACACATGCTTCACAACAATAGCTTCAAAAACTCCATCAGACCGGAAATTTGGTGAAAACAGCCTCGGATCAACAGGTCCAGGCAAACAGAAAGAAAGAGTGAACTGCCCAGGTGGGCATTGCTGCTGAAGTTTCATTTGGTACACACGAGAATGCCTCTCCACTGTTTGCCCACCAGTTGTTGTCATACCTCGAACATTAACTTTTCCATCACTTTCTATCTCACAGCTGAACCGGCCTGCTAAATAATACCAACTGAATAGGTATACATACATACTTTACTTCAAATATTTATTGTCGATGCAAATCATCTAAGCAATTGTTATCTCATTTTACTAGCCCTTCACCAGACCTCACTTTCAACTGAGTTAGTGTAGAAAATAATGACTCAACTAGTCAGCGGGACATGTCTAGTTTTAAAAGTGAACTCAGAACTCATGTTCTCTTTTTTTAAGTAAAAAAATAACTTGGTTCTCCTATACAACACTGCAACAGTTACCACAGTTTTGCAAAATGAACTGGTCAATAAGCTAATAGCCCCTTTTGGAAACATTTATTACTTTTGTTTCCATATCACGATCATTTTCAGATACATAAACAAAAATAAATTTCTGAATCGGACTGAATTTAGTTTACAAAAATGTTTGGAAACGGATCCAGAAACAACAAGTGTTTCAAAATGGGTGGCGAAACAAGGAAATGGTGAGAGAAGAAGAAAGAAGTATACCAGGATCCTTACTGACACCAGGTAGAGCAATACGGAAAAAGTATGCATAGTCATTGACGCCAATGTCCACTGTCCCAATTGCTGCCCCAACCTTCCCTCTTGTAACTGTTCCAGAATAGGTAATGGATAACATTGAATCAACATTTCCCAGACAAGGAACTGGTAAAAGAGGCATCATGAGAGAGACACCCTCCAGAGTGCCTGTCCTGGGGACAATTTGCATATTTGAAGTATCATGCTTGGGCCTTTTAGCTAGTCCATGTTGAAAATCAACTGTTAAATCATTTTGTTCCATTGGGGCGACTCTCGGATAAATTTTCAACGTGCTTGGATCCAGGAGTATTTAGCCTTGCAAGGTGTGCCAGGAATTCCTTTAGATTGTTTTCCTCTTAAGGCCTTCACACCAGTGGTAGGCCTTTCCCTATTTTGGACTGCAATTTACCTCCGCTAAATGAAATTTTCCACCTGAAAAGGTCCATTATCTCACTGATAAAATGGAGCAAGACTATGAGCAAAACAAGCTGAAAACCAAATATTAAGTACAAACCTGGCATGTCCTATGAGATTTGTATCAATCAAAAAGCATGGTAGAGTAAATAATAAATGTATGTTCAACCAAATTTTCTCCTAGAATATTCTAAGGAATTCCCTTAAACAAGCATAAAATAAATCAGATTTTTATATTTTTGAGACCAAGATTATTTTCCTTGGAGGAGGGGCTACCATTACATCCCACCACCATCAAGGTGCTTTCAGTGATAATTGAACTTGAGACCTAAGTGTCTTAATTCAATACTCTTACCACTTAAATTACCTTGTGTGAGTCAAAATACACAAGATTTTGATGATATCCAAAACTCAAGTACAGATCTATTCCATCTTCTCCACTGAAAGATGATTTGTCCAGCATAATTCTAAAGATTGAAACTAGCAGGATATTTTCTCTTTGAGTTCTCAAAACTCTGCAAGAGATAGACAACCCACCATTGCAGGTACACTAAGTGAGAAAGTAACTTAAATGCTTGTTGCACTTCATACTTTACAGGGTATTTAATCAAACTCTTCCGCAACTGAACCTGGATTCTTACAAATTAATGTCAACAGTCAACCATTAAATATAAGTAAGAAGTGTGGCCAGCTTAGTGGAGACTCTCATGCAAGTTACAATTCAACCGGAGTGACGATATCCTCATTATAACTAGCTCCCCGGATTTTAAGATCATGTCATCTAACATGCGACCATCAAGAGGGCGCCAACTCGGTTCCCTTGGAAGGAAGTGTGGAAAGCCAAAATTCCATTTAGGATTTCTTTTTTGCGAGGGAAACAATTCACGGGGGAGTCTTGACTACTGTCAAACTTAGAAGGAAGGGGGCGCAAGTAGGTGTTGTCTTTGCAAGAAGAACGAGGAAACTATCGATCACATTCTTCTCCATTGCAACCTAGCCAAAGACATGTTGGTCATTCTGAACATTCTCAACTTTCATTGGAACGTGTGGCTTATTGTCGCTGACTACTAGGAAAAATGGATAAAATGGGGAGCAAACAATGACATCACTAATGATTGGAAGTATATCCCCTCATCATGTGGTGGACAATATGTAATGAAAAGAATAGAAGAACATTCAAAGAGAAAAATTTCAGAGCGGAAAGAATCAAGGGCTTTATGCTCCGCGTTTGCTTGGGGGTTTTGTATGGGATGAGAATGTTCGATCTTATTGGTATTTAGCCTTTCTTTGGACATTTTTTTCTGCCTCTGTTCTTTTTGTTTCTCTTGCCTCTGCTCTTTTTGTTTTTTGTTTCTCTTCTCCCTTCAATTTGTAATACTTTGAACGCTTCTTGCGTTTCCTTTTTAATACGGTAAGGTTACATTGCTATTCTAATCAAAGAAATGAATCCTTACAGTTGAAAGTGAAACAGAAAAAATAGAGGGGAAAATTGTTGAAACTGAATCTGAACATCTAGAAGGATGGTGTTGTTCTTGCAGTGTTGCAATTCATCAATAGGTCACAACTAAACTAAACAATGAAGGACTGGTTTTCCTAATTGAACAATTTATTGCAAATTTCCATCTACTACTTAACTCAACAGCTAGGGTTAGGTACCTTGACATATTCGCGTGCAATTCGCGTGATTGCACGACAACAAGATTAGATTGTTTTTGCATTTAAGTTACAGATATATTAACCAGAGATACTACTAAATACTGCAGTCCCATCATTCACATACAACTCAAGAAGTATATTAATCTAATAGAATACAAAGAGATTATCACCTACTAATGCTCAATTGAATATGAGAGAATTTGTCTGAAATCAGGTTAAAATAGAACGGTAAGCATCTTAACCTCTCAACAGAGAATTCTGGATAGAACCTAGGGTTTATTGATCTCAAATACTAATATAGGTCATTCTTCAATTTCAGACCCTATTTCTTCTCCAGAAACACAAAACTAATCACCGTAGATAATGGATTACTGAGTAATTTAAGTGTCTGTGGGAAACAGTAAGATATCCTCAAGATAGAAAGATGAAGGAAGACAGAAATTAGAGAAACTTGACATAAAAATGAAAGATACATTACCTTTTACAATAGCTCTTTCCTCCTGATGATGATGATGATCTCTATAGCATTTCACTGTCTCTACTTATCACCGCAGCTTGCAAACTCTTTCACGCCCAAATCGCCATTGTTTCTTTAACAGTTCAATTTTACAAGAACAGCTTTTAATATTGAATTTATTTTATGTTATTTGTGAGTTGGATCAAGACCCTCTATAACAATATTATTTATTTATTTATTCAGTTCATACTTTTAGTCCAAATATTATATAATTAAAAAATTAATTCATAAAGAGTTACCAAATAGATCTACATTAATTTGTAAATAATATTCCGTCATCTAACTTAACGGCAACAAAAGGTAGATATCCCAACCTTCTTGAAAAGTTTTGAGCCTGATTAAATGATTAAGTGTGTTTGCGGGCTATGTGTTTAATCTCGTACGAGTTATGTGTTTAATCCCCTGTGGTGACTTCAAAGACGAACGAATGAACACTTTATAACTTGGTGAAAAAGAAAAGACAAATTTGAAGACGGACAAAGAGAAGAACGGCAAAACCCTAAATGAAGTGCGAACTGTGCGATCAACGTGCCGTGTGCGCCGCGATATGCCGACAATATTGTTGCGGTCGTAATCGTCGTTGAAGAAACCCTCGGTCGCAGTCGCAAAGAAATCACACACCGTTCGTTGTCGTGCAAATTTTGTCATCTGTGCGATTTGTGCGATCCATGTTCCGTGTGCGTCGTTATTTCATCTCTCGGTCGGAAGGTCGTCTTTTCGCAGAAATTTACTAAATCTCCTCGTCGATCTCTCTCGATTGACAATTGATACCATTCTTGGTCAAGACTAGAGTACATTAGGAAATCAATTTCCTTGAAATTCTACAAATTTCAAACCTATGTGTACTGTAAAGTTGTTAAAAGCTTCGCTGACACGAATTCGTCTGTGTCGGCCACTTTAAATATGACTTTTGTAAACATCGTAGCTTCAGCAGTACGGGCAATTCCCTCTTTGTCAACAGTTGGTACAAGCCCGACCAACTCTCTTAATAGGGCAATAAGTGAATCCAACACCTGCTCTCTTGATCATAAGACATAAAATTTGAATGCAGCTAACCTCCACATAGACTCAGGAGAGAATCACATGAATATCCTCCTTGAAAATCATGGGTCTCCAAAGCTAGGAGGAAAGGGTGGAAATCAGACTAACGTGAGCAAGAGCAATAATAAGGATTTTGCAGTCAACATGCCATGTATGTTTTCTACCAATCACAATAACACTAATGGGATGAATGCAAATGATAATATAACTGCTAGTGGAATACATGATGATAGCCTAAATTGTGATAGTCTAGGACATTCTCTAGGAAAAAAAGATAGAGTAGTTCCAGAAAATAGTCTAGGAAATAAAAATGCACAGGTTATTAACTCGGATTCCAATGGGAATCAAATTCAACTTGAGACTATTGAGATACCTGACTCAGACGAAGAAGCGGAGAAAGTAATCCAGAAAGCATTGGAAAGAGAAAAAATTAATGTAGAAAATCTGGGTGAAACAGGAAAAACGCAAAGAACGGAAACGAAAGCATTGGGTAAAGAAACAGACCCGAGGAAATGGAGGTTCGGTTTTAATGAAAGGGTCAACCTAAAAGAAATTAGAAATTAGATAACGAAATTATTGATACTGGGTAAAAAAGGTCAAATCGTTTTAAGCAAAGAGAAAAGTCAATAGTACACAGAGCAACTCAACCTACATTACCCACAAGATTGGAATCTCCTAAAAAAAGAGGAGTACGATACTATTGTGAGCTAGTCTGTTAAAACTTTGAGAGAGCTCTCTAAATTCCCCAAAACCATAGTCTACTTCATCAAGAACAATTCTAATTGAAATATAGACCAGGTCTGGAAGAAAACTGAAGAACAGAGCAAAATTCAAGGGAAGGATTAGAAAATAGAGCAAAAGTAGAGTAAAGATCAGAAAACAGGGCAAAACTAGAGTAACGAGCAGAATGAACAACAGAAACAAAATACAGGGCAGAAGAACAAAGGGGAAACAAAAGCTGACAATCTAGTTCAAGAAAGGGGAAAAAATTTGGAACATTTAAGCCAAATGTTGAAATTACCGGTTCCCCGTTTGAATTCAAACTACCCCAAGAAGTTGAGAAAAACTGTGTAAAGTCATGGAAGAATGTCATAGTGGGCAACTTAATCAAAAGAAATAATGTGTCATTTCTAGTAACCAAAAAAACCTTAATGGAACAATGGGGGGAAATGATCTAGAAAATGTAACATCAAACATTCATGACTTGTACTTTCTCAAATTCAAAGAAGGATCAGATCTCGAAAGTATTTTGATCAACGAACACACATTTGTTGAGAAAAACTACATGAAACTCGAAAAATGGGCAGAAAGTATGAACCTCTTCAGCAAGCCCAAAGAAACTGCGCAAATCTGGTTCCAATTGCGCAACATCCCTCCCCACATGTATAACCCTGAAGCATCAAGTCACTTTGCGAGCCTATTGGGGAGTCCACTCTACATGGACCCAACTACGGAAAAAGGTGAGGATGTGACTTATGCTAGGATGTGCATTGAGATACACCCGAGATTAATTCTTCCACACCAGATGACGGTAACAGACAGAAAATGTGAACTCACAATTATGAGAATCTCATATGAGTGGAGGCCGAGTAGATGCTTTGACTGTAATACATTCAAACATCTCTATTACAAGTGCCCGAAAATGATTGAAGAAGAAAGGAAGAAGAAGATTGAGAAAGAGACGGAGACAGAAAAGAAACAGAAAGAAGAACAAGAAATGTTGGAAAAGGAAAAGGTGGAGAATGCAAGGCAGAAAAATGTTACTAAAGAATCAGTATTGAGTAAATAGAAGGATTAAGATAAGGAAGGAAATTCATAAAAGGTTTTTGAAGAACAGTGGAAGGAAGATAGAGTGGTAAGAGATTTAGAATCAAATACTGAGAATGAAGAGGTAACAAAGAAACTTGAACCGAAAGAAAGAATCAATACCGAAGAGGTTGTGGAAAGGGAAAGCGTGGGAGTAAGCAAGAAAGGGGAAGTGGGTAAAGGAAATGGGAAAGATAAAGAAGAGACAGTTGAATCGGTTGAAACTATGCAATCTCCAATTTAAAAGAAAGTTGACCAGAGAAACACGAAAATCCCAAAACAGGAAGGTAAACAAATTAAGAAAAATACAATTCCTTATAGCCTTACCATATGGCAAAAACAGAAAGGAAGAAAAGGTAAAGGAAGGGGAAGTAAAGCTGGAACATCTTCTTTTCATTAATGAACTTAATGACATGGAATATTAGAGGGTTAAATGACCATATAAAGAGAAGAGAGGTTAGAAGAATAGAAGAAATGAATGAAATCACAGTATTTTGAATTATTAAAACAAAAGTCAGACAAAGTCAAATAGAGAATGTTGCACAAAGTTGCTTAAAAGAAAATGAGAATTTATTCATAACTCTGATGGGGTTAAAATCAGAATCTGGGTAGAATAGGATAAAAGAAGGGTTAAAGTCAAGAATTTTTTTGAAAACAAGCAAGTTATTTTGACAAAGGTTATCAATCTGGTGACAATGGTAAAAATTTTCTTTGCGGTAATCTATGCAAGCAACTCTAGGACAGAGAGGAAGACACTTTGGAATGATTTGAGAAGAAGCATTACAGACGACGAACCGTGAGTTATTATGGGAGATTTTAATGTTACAAGATTCAGAAATGAAAGAGAGGCTGAGACAGACATAACACAAGACATGCAGGATTTCAATGAATGCATTCGAGACATAAGCTGCATTGAACTGTCTTCCTCATGTAATCTATTTTCATGGTCAACTTCAAAAGGGGCGGACAAAATGAGAAAGAGCAGAATTGATAGAGGTTTAATGAATGAAAAATGGGTGGAGTTTTACCCAAGAAGCCAAATTCAGGTTTTGCAACCATGTATCTCTGATCATTGTCCTTTGAAATTCTTTTAGGAGAAGGAGAAAAAACAGAAAAGACCTTAAGTTCTTCAACTTCTAGATTAAAGATGGAGAATTTAATGAAATCATTAATGAAACTTGGAACATCAGAATTAATGGAATAAAGATGTTCAGAGTTTTTGAGAAAACTAAGATTACTAAAAGGGAAGCTAAATAAGCTAGACCAGAAAAATATAGTGGGATTTCAAAAAGAGTAGAGAAAGCCAGAATGAAACTGGAGGAAATACAAAGCAAGACACTAAGAACCCCAAATCTATCTTATAACAAGGAAGAGGAAAAAGAGGCTCTTACGCGATTCAAAGACCTCTGTTCTAAAGAGGAAAGCTTTGCTAAGCAAAAATCTAGAGAAAATTGGCTTTAATTAGGAGACAATAATACTTTTTCTTCTATAAAAATATTCATCAAGGAATTTCAAAAATCAGGTCCTAAGGCTCACAAACTCAAATGGAGATATTTTACAAGGACAAAATGTAGTTCATGAGGAAGTAATAAATTTCTACAAAGAGCTGATTGGAACAGAAACAAGCACAATAATGGAGGACAACCGAAGATTTCTTCAACCGATTGTGCAAAAGAAAATGAGAGAAAGTGGTAACCAATTGATTACAAGAGTTAGTATGGAAGAAGTCAGAAAAGCTGTGTTTTTGATGAACGAGTTAAAAGACCAGGGCCAGATGGTTTCAACGCGAACTTCTTCAAAGAAAACTGGGAAATAATGGGTAAAGATGTAAGTGAATGGGTTTTGGAATTCTTCTAAAAGAGGAAACTGTTGAAGCAATGGAACGTCACAGTGTTGAATTTGATTCCTAAGAATTCAATTCCGGAAAAAATTCAAGACTTCTGTCCTATTTCATGCTGCAATATTATTTACAAAATTATTTCAAAAATTATTTCGCAACGTTTGAAAACAGTTATTGATAAGCTTGTAGGATTAGGGCAATCAACATTTATTCCTAAACGCTCTATTTCCCATAATATCCTACTCATGCAGAGCTTATTGAATGGATATGGCAAAAAAAGCATATTGCCACGTGTGACTCTTAAAATTGACATTAGAAAAGCTTTTGACTCGATCAGATGAGGATCAATCCACGAACTCCTCCTTAATGTAGGTTTTCCAATTATTTTCATTGATTGAATTATGCAATGTGTTTCCACACCTCACTTTGTTGTGAGTGTGAATGATATTCATGGAGGCTTTTTCAAGGGTGAAAGTGGAGTAAGGCAAGGAGACCCTATATCTCCTTACCTATTTGTCTTAATAATATAAAATCTTGACTGTATTTTTAAAATGCTTTTGAGAAGTCATCATTTCAAATTTCACCCGTACTACAAAGAAGAAGCAATAACCCATAAATGTTTTGTAGATGATCTATTTTTTTGGCTTATGAGGATGTTGAATCTGTTAGTATAATCAAAGAAGCTCTAACAATCTTTTCGAGTATTACATGTTTATACATCAACGAGGACAAAATCCAGGCTTTCTATGGAGGGGTTAATGAAGAAAAGAAAGAAAACATATTTAATATTATGGGAATCAAGGAAGGTGAACTACCAGTGAAATATCTTGGAGTACCCCTGTCATCAAAACAACTCTGATATAATCACTTTAGACAACTGATAGAAAATGTTAGAAATTCCGTCTTGGGTTGGGCTACGTAAAAACTGTCTTATGCAGGTAGAATTGAGCTCGTTAAAAGAGTCATCTTTGGAATTATTGGCTATTGGGCACAACAGATAGTCATCCTAAAGAAAGTAATGGTTGAACTCGATAGAATCATGAGAGATTACATTTGGGGAACACAAGGTAGATGAGACAAAAAAGTCAAATGGGAGGATGTTTGCACTCCCATAGAAGAAGACGAATTATGAATAAAAAGTTGTGTTGAATGGAACAAAACCCTCACCATTAGGAGCTTGTGAGAGTTGGAGCAAAAAACGGACTTCCTATGGGTCAAATGGGTGCATACAAGATTTATGAAGGAAGAACAGAGTATCTGGACACAAAATATCAATGAAAAAATGGCATGGTCATTGAAAAAGATCATAAAAACAAGAAAACGTGTCTTTCAAATGGTGAAAACCACAATTGGAAATGGAAGAGGGGTACTATTCTGGCATGATCCTTGGTTGGATAATATTCCCATTATATTCAAAGAAGAAATACAAGGAAACATAGTTAGAAGAGAATACATCAAGTACTCATTTAGAGACGTCTATGAAGGTAAATACGATTCACTTTTGAGGCGTATTTCAGAAGGTGATAGAATCCTAAACCTAATGACGTAAAAGTAACTCAATGAAAGAAATGATGAAATATGCTGGAAAATAGAAAACAATGAGAAGTTCATTACAGAAAAGACATGTAAAATGGTTAGAACAAGAGGACATGAGGTAGATTGACATAATGTGGTATGGTATCCAAAGATTATTCCTCGTCACCAATTTATTCTCAGGCTGGTATACAGGAAAATGTTGACAACAAAAGACAGAATTCGAAAATACATAAACATTCCTGATATCAACTATGTCCTATGTTCGAGAGTTGAGGAAAGCATAAACCATTTATTTGGGGAATGCTCTTTTGTAATACAAATCTAGAGGAGGTATGCTGCAAACATGAACATTATCAACTTTCCAAGAATATGAGAAGAAATCCAAGAATGAGTGAAGAATAAAGCAAAAGAAAGATCCTTCTATGTAAGTATATTGAAATGCTACTTTGGAGCAGTAATCTACAATATTTGGAAAGAAAGAAATTCAAGAACTCGTAGTGGAAGAAGTAGAACCGCTGAAGATATTTGGAGAGATATAACTTCAGATGGAAATGCATTCATTCAATCCTGGAGAGGAGTCGAAATGAATGAAGAGAATAGAAAACTCTGCCAGATATGAAATATTTCGTTTGAGAAAGTCACAAGTAGAATAAAAGTAAAAACGTTATAGGCGCTAATTGATTGTTGTTGTTGTCTGTAATTCTTATTTCATTGTCAAATCTAGAAATTGTCTAGATCTGATCTTAAACTTTTGTATTTTTCCCCTCTTTTGTTTTTTTTAATGAAAAGACACTAAGCTGTTTTTCCAAAAAAAAAAGACGAACGAATGAAACAAACGTCTAAATAAAATTTGTCTTTGTTCGAGAGTTTATAAATAATGCTACAAAATTTTTTTATCAAATAATAATTAATCATCTATAAATATGATCAAAATAACGAAAATTTTATAAAAATTATTAAGCTGTAAAAAGATGTAATATATATAATTGTAACCCAAAAATCCCTTTATTTTAGTTTTGCGGAAAAACTCGAGGTTCGAGAATTTCAACATCGGTTAGTGTGTCATGAGTTTTCTTTTAAAATAAAACATTATTTAAGGATTTTTTTTAATGATTCTTGACAGTTTTTGAAATTAATTAAAAATAATTAATTTTGGGGTTCAATTTTAAATAATCCGGGGATTTACGGTAATCAATTCATAATTTGATTCTTTAGAAATTCTTTAGTTTAAATTAATGAAACATAACTAATTTAAAAGATTGTTTATTTTGAAACAGAGTCGCAAATTATTTTTTTTGAAAATCAATAAAAGTTGGCATACGTGTACAAACGTATTGGCCATAGTTTGTTTTAGTTCGTAGTTTGATGATACTCGGAAAAGAGCTTTCTTTCTTCATCCTCCGTACCTGTTTTAAAAACGGTCTCTACTTATAAAGTTGGTTTTGGAAAATCGGTTGTATCCCGTTTAAGTTTTAACCGATTATTCTTTCGGTCCTAGTCATGCTTCTGAGTTTTAGCGTTATTTAAAATATTGAAACAACAATATATAAATGCTAGTACATGTTGCTGATGATAACTAGGGAAGAGTATAACTGAAGAATATCAGTCATTTTAAGGGTGTTAAAGTTTAGAAATAAACACGAAACAAACCTTAGTTAAAATATTTTTTTTGGAAATATCCCAAAAATATTTTGAAATCATTTTCTAATTACTTGGGATTTTTAGAAAATGGTTTGGGATTCCAAAATTAAAAAAATAATTTTGGGTTTATAAAAATGGAACCAAATAGGCCTATATGACTAGAGTCCTAAGCCTTGGGTTCGTTTTTATCGGTCTAGGTCGAGGAGCCTTTCAGTCGAGGCTCGGGATTTTCGATCGGAGTACCGAAGTCCCTCAGTTGAGGTGCTATGGAATCTCGGTCCTTGACTAAGATCATCAGTCAAGGTGTATAAATCCACCCGTCTCGGGTTAGTGTTGGGCTAACCTCATCGGTCATAGGTTCAGAAATTCTTGGCCAGGGTCAAGATTCATCGGTCCTAGGTTTAGACCTATCGGTCATAAGTTAGATCTGTTAGTCCTGAATATAAAAATCATCGGTCGAACTTGTCGGTCCTATCTCATTTCTCGGTCGAACCTCTCGGTCCTAGGTTCAAATTTCTCGGTCCTAGGTCTCGGTCTGGACCGATGATTGTCGGTCGAACCTCTCGGTCCTCAAGAACACAAAAGTGCATGTTTTGTAAATTTTGTTTTAAGATTGAATTTGTTGATCTAAGAGCTTGGGTAGCTTCACAAATTTCTCAGAAACATGTTGATCATCATCTCAAGGTATCAATCAACTTGGATGATGATCGAATCATTTAAAATAATTTATTATAAAAAATTGGATTTTTGGTTTTAAAGATGTTTTGAGGAGAAAAGAGCTATCAAATAGCTTCCTTATATCTCATATACTTGATTGGTACCAAAACAAGAGCACTGGATGTTCGTTTTGACCAAATCAATAACTCAAAATTTTCAATTATTTTGAAAATTTTGATTTGATCAAACATGACGGGATGTATCAAACATGATCCAAACAGTTGCCCAACATAATTACAATCATGTTGGGAAGCTTTCTGGGCTGTGATTCAAGAAAATTAGCCCAAGAACATCAAATCCGTTTTTTATTTTTAAATTTCAAATTTGGATTTTTTCTGTTTAAAGTTGATTGATTATTTCTAACACATACAGAAAGTTTATAAATGACTTTATAATTAATTTCCAACCATAAAATACCATAACAACAAGCATACAAGTTTATGTAATTTGAAATATAAAAATTTCAAATTCAAACTGTAAATATGAATTAGAGGGTTATTGGAACATTACCAATAATTGAAGAACACTCCAAGATCCTTAGGGAAACTTTTGGGATGCTTAGATCCAAGCTTTAAGGCCTTAAATAGAAAATTCAAAAAATCTAAAAGCTTGAAGCTTTAAAGACGGACAGAGCCGGCCCCAAAGTTTGGGCTGCCCTAGCCTCGGTAGAAACAGTTCGATATATTTTTTGTTGCCCTAAGTCTAGTTTTAAAAATCGATAATTTTTTTTTGTTTTTGGCAAGACTTGAACCCATAACCACATTGTAACTTTAAATGTATAGCTTGAACCACCAAGCTACTACCATTTATGTTTAAAATCACAATAAATATATCTAAATATTTTGATATTTTTAACAAATGGGCTGCCCTGGGGAGTGGGCTGCCCTAGCCCGAGGGCTTGTCGGGCTTACCTCAGGGCCGACCCTGAAGACAGATTTCTAATTTTCTTTGATTCAGGGCTTGAGATGTTCTCTCTTAGCTTTGGAATGATTCAGGGAGCTATTATAACATCCCTAAGTCGGTGGAACCTTTAAGTGGATCAAATCATCCAAAAACCATTAATGACATTTTGACTGTTCTTGATCCAACTCGCTGATATAGGCATTGATTGTGCCTATAGATATAATAGGGGAAATGATCACTATGGTAGGGTGATCATTTTCACCTTTTGAACGGAGTTAATCCGTCTAGAAATGACAAATTTTCATCTTTGAAAAATCAAAGATGGTTGCGGATGGTTATCCATCTGGCGTCGCGTTGAAGGCGATGACGGAGCTCAAATGACGTCGTTTTGTGCGCGTTTGGGCGTTCCGTCTGTGGTCCATCCAACATCGTTGGCGTTTGGGTGTTCTATTAGCGATTCAGCTAACAGGAGTAAGCCAATCCTGTGCTTCTCGGGCGCGCGCGCCTTCGGTTGTAACGGGCTACGCCGACGCGAACGTGTCGGGTGCATTGGATGAAAATCTAGTGCTCATCTGATGGCCGCGACTTCGGTTGTATCTATCCTATAGAATTTCGGTTACACCCAATTACAAATTTTATTTTTTATTTAAAACCTTAAGGGATTGTTTAAAATTGATTTTTCTTTCACCTTTTTGGCTTTACTTTTGATCTTTTAAAATATACAAAATATGACAAATATTTTACCAATTTATTTTATGTATTTTTGCATATTTTAGGGTTAAATAAATAACTTTTGGGGATGAAATTGGTTCCTTATTTCATCCTTAATTATTTATTTTAATCCCTTGATTTTTTTCTAAAATTATTTTAAGATAAATGAGTACAACATTTATCCCAAATAATTTTTTTTGAATCCTATTATTCGCGAGGAGCTAAATGAGAAGAAACTCTCATGTCCAGTTATGTAGTAAAGATGTTTGTTTTTGACCATTTTCCCTTAATAATTATGCTTTAATTATTATAATAATTAATCTAATTAATTATTTTAAATGAGTTTTGACATTGGGGTTAACTATATATATTTTATTTATTCAAAATTAAATTAAAATAATTGTTTTAATTTTATAAATTCGTGTAAATTTTTAGATCTTACAATAATGTTTCATATGCATAATCTTGTTTTAAATTGCTCATACATTTACTTTTATTTAAAATTGCTCATTATACATTTATTTTTATTTAAAATTGCTCATTCTCTATTTATTTTTGTTTGAATTTGCTCCTTATACATTTATTTTTGTTTAAATTTATACCCTAAATATTTAAAATTATTTAAAATGTTATAAAAGCAATAATTTGTGTTGAAAATATGCACAAATTCCATTTTTAGACAACGATGTTGTAGACTAAGACAATAACAAAAATGTTATTCATTCGTCTTCTCCATATTTAGATATGGTGTTTTGTGTTGTATCATCAAAATAATATTTAAACAGTAAAGAATATTGATGTTGAAAAAAGTAAAATGTCTGAATGTAAATAATATGATAGAGATTATGAAATATAAAATATGATATCGTAATACAAAATTCGTAATATTTTTGAATCGGCTAATTAGATAGAACTTACACCAAAAGTGTGACTATCCCCTTAGTGAGAATGAATTGAGAGCGATGATGAATGTAATTTTATTTGAAAACAAAATGAGTTTATTAGTCAAAATAAGATCTAATCTAAATCTAAAAAAATAACCTATTTGAAATCTTAGGCAATCGATGATTTTAAATTAGTTATCAAGAGTGTTAAAATTTCGATCATAGAATAATAAATTAATAATTCTTCATATTTGGAGTTATGTTCTTCATTTTGTAGTGTTGTAAAAGATCATAATTATTTCAAAAAAAATATGCAAGGAGTAATTTCAATCAAAAATAAATGTACAAGGAGCATGTAAACATGAAAACTTACACACCAATTAATAAAATTAAAAATAATTATTTTTGAATAAATAAAATTAAGATAATTAACCCAATGGCCAAAACTTAATTAAAACAAATAATTTGATTAATTATTGTGATAATTAAAGCTTAATTAATTTTAA
The DNA here is from genome assembly GCF_907164915.1 of Impatiens glandulifera. Taxonomy (NCBI): domain Eukaryota; kingdom Viridiplantae; phylum Streptophyta; class Magnoliopsida; order Ericales; family Balsaminaceae; genus Impatiens; species Impatiens glandulifera. The sequence goes on from NC_061864.1 coordinate 65,558,990, forward strand.
AAAATGACTAAATAAAAAAATAAAATTATTTAGGATAAATGGAGTACTCGTTTTATCTTAAAATAATTTTAGAAAAAATTAAGGGATTAAAATAAATAATTTAGGCAAAATATTTTTCTTATTTATTTTAATATTTTGTTTATTTTGAAAGATCAAAATTAAAGCTAAAGGGGTGAAAGAAAAATCAATTTCAAATTAATCCTTAAAGTTTTAAAATAAAAATAAAATTGTAATCGGTGTAGCCGAAACCCTGGAAGAAAGCTACAGCCGAAACCACATCTGCTGGATGGGCGTTGGATTCTCATACAACGCCCAGACGCACCCGCGTAACCGGTTGTAACTAAAGGAACACGCGCCCGCGCCTCATTAGATCGGCTAACGCCCGTTAGTTGAAACGCTAACGAAGCACCCAATTGCCAATGGAACGCAATTGAGCACTAAAGGAATGCTTTGCGTTTGTTACGAACGCCCCAAAATGACATTGTTTTGTCTGCCACCGTCTTCTTCATCGTGAACACCATAGGGATAATGATGAAGTCATTTACTTTCTCAAAGATGAAATACAAGTGATAGTCAACCAAATCGGTTGATTCAAAAGCTAAAATAATCACACTACTTCGGTGATCATTTCCCCTACATCAATAGGAATGAATCATCCATATTCCGGCAAGTTGGATGAAGAACAACTAAAACGCCATTAATGACTTTTGGCTGATTCAATCCACTTGAAGCCTCCACCTACTCAAGAAGGCTATAAATAGCCCCCTCAACACTTCCAAAGCCAATGGATAATATCTCAAACCTTAAATTAAAGAATTCCGAAAATTCGTCATTGAAGCTCAAAGCTTCTGATTTTTCAAAATTTTGTATAAGCTCTAAAGCTTGGATCCATGCATCCCAAAACTTTCTCTAAAGTCTAAGGAGTGTTCTACAATCCTTGGTATGCTTTCAATCATCCTTTAATTCATACTTCCAATTTGAAATTGAAATTTTTATATTTTAGTTTTCATTAGTTTGTATATTGTCTGGTTGTTGGATTTTATGATTGGAAATCGATCCTAGGGGTTAGGATCCTTTCCAAACTTTCTGTTTAGGTTAGAATCAATCAATCAACCTTAAACATGAAAACCCAAATTTGAATTTTAAAAATCCAAAAATCAGGTTTGTTGTCATTGGGCTAATCCTCAAGAACATCAGCTCAAAAAGCTTTTCCAACATGTTTTGAATGATGTTGGGTAACTGTTTGAATCATGTTTGATCCATCCCGATCATGTTTGAACAAAATCAAATTTTCAAATAATTAAAAATTTTGAGTTCTTGAATTGGTCCAAACGAACATGATGTGTTCTTGTTTTGGTATCAATCAAGTATGAAGTATACGAAAACTATTGGCTAGTCCTTACACTTTAAAACAACTTTAAAACTAAAAACCCAATTTTTAGCTACAAACTGTTTTGAAAAAATTGATTATCACCCAAGTCGAGTGATACATTGGGATGATGTTATAAATATTCTTGAGAGCTTTGTGAAGCTACCCATTCCCTTGTATCGAAGAATCCAAGCCTCCATCAAAATTACAAAAACTGCAATTTGATGTTCTTGAGGATCGGTAGGTCCGACCGAGGACTAAGAGGTCTGACTGAGAAATTTAACCTAGAACCGAGAGGTCCGACCGAGGCTTTTCATCTAGGACCAAGAGGTTATACCAGTGTTCTTCATCGAGGACCGAGAGGTCCAGCCGATGTTCTTCAACTATGACCGAGATGTTCGACCGATGATTTTTACATCCGACCGAGTGGTCAGACTTAGGACTGAGGAATCTCGCACCCGAGAACTCTTGAACCCAGAACCAATGACTTCCACCTAGGACCGAGAGGTCCGACCGATAATTCTAGCACCCGACCGAGAATTCTAGTCTAGGACCGAGAGTCCTTAACACTCAGACCGAGAGTCCTTAACACCCAGACCAAGACTTTTTAGCTAGGACCGAGAGATCCGACCAAGAACTTTAGCACCCGATCGAGAATTCTAGCCCAAGATCAAGAGTCCTTAACACCCAAGATAGAGGGCTCTTAGGCCTCGACCGATAAAACGAACCCAGGACCTAGGACACCGGTCCTAAGGCTTGTTTGATTCTCATTTTCAAATTCTAAAATTATTTTTGTAATTTTAGAACTTCAAATCATTTTCTAAAAATCTTGAAAAATTAGAAAATGGCTTTAAAATATTTTTGGGATATTTCCACAAAAATATTTTGACAAAGGCTCGTTTATTTTTTATTTTTAAACCCTAATGCCTTTTAAACTAATGTTCTTTAAGTACTTTCCTCCATAAGTTATCATTAGCAACATGCACATCATTTAAATACTTGTTATTACAATTATTTAAATAACACACTTATGCATGTTTATGACCGAAATAATAATTGGTTAAAATAAAACATTATACAACCGATTTTCAAAAATCAAATTTATAAATAGAGACCATTTTTAAAACAGGTATGGAGGATGAAGCGCGAAAGCTCTTTCCCAAGTATCACCAAACTACGAATGAAAAGAAACTCTAGCTAAAAATACGTTTGTATACGTATATCAATTTTTTTTTATTGATTTTTCAAAATTTAATTGACGACTCTATTTTTAAAGAAATAGTTTTTTTAATTAATTATTTTTAATTAATTTAAATAACAAATTTCTAAAAAATCAAATTGTATTTTGATTACCGCAAATTTTCGGATTATTTGAATTTGAATAAAAAAATTAATTATTGATGTTAAAAATTTCGAACATCAAGTTTTTTTTTTGTTCTTTTAAGAATTGGAATTAAAAGGCTCAAACACAAGCACTTAAGGTTAGTATTTACCTCTTATTGCCGCTAAACTAGAAGAGGGGATGAAACCTCAAGCTTCCTACCTAACCAAAAAGTTTTTTCGGGGGTTACAGAGCAATTTCAAACAAAATCATGTATATAAAATTATTTAAAACCTAGTTAAATATATAAATACCTACTACTACTCAAAGATAAATTTTAAAAACTCTTTATTATAAAAATAAGAAATAACTTTTATTGAGATGTGATCTATTTATGAAATACTTTAAAATATTAGGATAATTTTATTCTTTTGCTAATTAGGAATGTTTCATAAATTCACATATATATATATATATATATTTTTGATAATTTTATTCTTTTGCTAATTAGGAATGTTTCATAAATTCACACATATATATATATATGGATTGAGTCATTAATTTCCATCCACAAATATAAATAATAACATAAAATATTCTTACGTTTTTTTATCTCTATTATTTATCTTTTAAGTCTCAACTTCATCTTCGTTTTGTGACCGATTTTCGAATAAAGTACATTTAATTTTTCGCATAAATCTTAACATGATATGAGAAAAAATTATAAAGAAAAACAACACATTCAACGACTTTTCGTAAAACCAACTTTATCAATGGTGAATTATCAAACAATTCGATCAAGAAAAACCAACAATGTTAAAAAAACTATAAACGATTACAATAATCAAATAGTAATTAAACCAAAATAAAACAAAACATATAATTATATAAAATTCAAATGAATGAATTATTATTATATTTGGAATGATAGTGGGGGCCATATATAATTCTCTTATGTTGGAGAAGCTGTCATCTTCCAAAAGAGTCAATCTTTCTCTGTGTCAAATTCGAACTTTCTCTTCTCCTTGTTAAACTTGCCCTGAAACCTAAAGCCCTGAATCCTCTTCTTAATTCTTCTCTCTACCGTATTCAATATAGTAGTGTAGTATTCAACTACATACATCTTTACCTGCTTTGTTGTATACTCTAGCCAATTTGGGCTGTCTTTTTCCCTTTTTGTCTACCACACTTCTAGGGTTTTCCTTTTCCCTCTTCTATTATCCCCGTCTAACTAAATTTCTATTTCATAGATATGTGATCGTTAAAGTCTCTTTCTTCCATCACTTAGCTTCGAGATCGCTTGCTTTACTTTCTGCTTCATGGCTTATCAGTCACCGATTCCTGGCCCGAGTTCTGGATCGAGTTCCAGTTCTGGGCTCCAGTATTTAAACGCGCCCTTTGGAGATACTACGTATACCAAGGTCTTTGTAGGAGGACTCGCATGGGAAACGCAGAACGAGACGATTCGCCGTCATTTCGAACAGTTTGGTGAGATTCTTGAGGCTGTTGTCATCACCGATAAGTATACCGGCCGATCCAAGGGCTATGGTTTTGTGAGTCTTCTCTCCTTATAATGAATTTGAATTCTATTTGTTCATTTTGTTATTCACATTTTTATGATGGATCATGATCCTATCCAAAAACAAAACATTCAATTTTAATAACATGTATTGATCAGTGATTTGATTCTGTTGGTGTTTTGTATGGAGGAGGGTATAGGTAACTTTCCGGGATTCAGAATCTGCTAGAAGAGGTTGTGCCGATCCATCTCCGATTATTGATGGTAGACGTGCTAATTGTAATCTTGCCTCTCTTGGACGTCCTCGCCCCCCCTTGAATTACGGTAAACACACACAATCTTCAGTTGTTATTTATCTTTCTACCAACTTAGAACTAAATGTAGATTCTGCATAAACTTTACAGTTTTAGGAAGCCCGAGATCACCTCATCCTTATAGGGGAAGAGCCCCAGTTGCTGGCAGCTTTGGTTACCAGCGACCAGTGCCGACATATAACTATCAACAGGGATTGATGTTTCCTCCTTATGGGTTAGTGAAACTTTTCAGTTTTACAGTTGAAAAACAAAGGTTTCTTAAATTAACCGATGTGCTTCTTTTGGTAAAAATCTTATTTTTCAGATCATGATTCAAATTAATAATGAACCAAATTATAAGGGGTAGCTCAAGTGACAAGAGTCATGCCTAAGAGACCACAAGTCTCGAATCCGAGCCTTAAGTTGTGGGGGCTGTGCTAACTTCCTAAAATAAAAATATTGATCCAAATTATTTTATAGATCATTGTGATTTATATAGATTTTTCTGAATTATTACATTTGTTCCGATAACAAAACGACTCAATATATGCATGTTATTTATTCCAAAACTTTTCAAGGACTAAAGATATGATCAAATCTTGAGGTGCCCTCGACATGTCATGATTGGCATATTCTAAAGTGGTCATATATACTACTTTACTATGTAGCCATTTTTCTTCTCTCGAAACCCTTTGACACCGATCTTCTCGAATTGATTTGTGTGCAGGTATGCTACATATAATCCCGAATACGTCTATCCACAGGTTCATAGCAAGTTAAATTAAATTGGAGTTTTAGTTTGTGATCTAGCAATGTTTTTTTCTTTACATGCTGCTAATGTGTCCATTTTTGTTTGTTCTGGCAGGGTGTTTACAACCCTTACATGGGCCAACAGTATCTACTGGCTAATCAACCTATTTACACTTATAACCAGTTTGGACAACAAACTATTCCTGGTGGTCTGGGGTATAATGCGGTTCAAGGCTATAGAGTGCCAGGGAATCAGATTTTGCAATATGGAAGAGGGCCAAATCTAAATGCCATAACCACTTTGTCATTACCAATGATTCAGGCTCCATATCCCACAGGTAAACGCCCTAAATTGTCATTTGAGGCTTGTTTGACGAAGGTTATAATCCAAAGAACCTCCTTATCCCCATCATCATTCAAATCATTAACTAAATATTCTTATTTTTTCTTATAATTTTCAAATCATAAAGTCTGAGTTTAAGAAAAAAAAAACGGGTTTTAACTAAATAAACCCGTCTCTTTACAAAAAAAAAATCCTTCTCTAAACAAACTCTTGTTCTTCATTTTACTGTTCTAATTTAAGCACCACGAACATGTTGTTTCAGGTATAGCAGCTCCTCTCCCTGCACAATCACAGTTCAGGTTCCCTTCTGTTAACAATTCTGACCAGAGAAGCGAGTGAGGAGTGATGATAGTGGTAAATGAGTTTTCATCCTCTTATGTCTGTTAATTTTGTTATGTTTATGTCAGCTGTCGTATTCTAAATAGAGATGTTTGAGGTTGGTGTTGTCAAGCAGGTATCCTTAGATTGCAGCAGGACTAAGAGAATCAGTACTGCTACTACCATTGGAGTGGCATGCTTTGATATTAGCCTTGCAATTAAAATTGATTTGCTTTCTAAAGGTGTAAGAACGTTTTCGTGACATTTAATTTATTTTTAAACGAAAGTTTCATTAAAACCATAATCAACGCGAAAGTCGCATCCCTATCGATATTTCCTTTTTATTTAGATCCTCAATGGCATCTTCAACAATTTCCTTGACATTTTACTTTCTATATTTCAACAATTTAACTATGTATGTTTTTGTAATGCAGATTATGCATATATCATTAATTCTCACCGGTTGGAAACCCATTATCTTATCGCTCCGGCTGGCAGGAATATGAGAATATGGGAGAACTTAAAAAGGGGGAAGATGATGTGAGAATGGCTCTTTCCTTCACTACCATGCATATTGACTCTGTGTATAGTTTTTATGACCAATTTGATCGTTTCTCGTGTCTTGATGGGTTAAGGGATCGTTCCTTCCACCCCATTAGGATTAAAAATATTAGGTACATTATTACAGTGTATAGGATCGATCATTTGATTCTTTGTTAGTTACCTAGCTCATGGGTGCCTGGGGGTGTAGATAAATTATATCTGGTGCTATGTATATACATTGGCATGGGTCCTCTACTTTCTTTTTTTTCTATGATCATCGTTCTACCATTTGGGTCCTTTAGTAAAACTTTGGTCTGATCTCAAAATGTGAGAGATGGCTAAGATTTCGTAATTCATTTGACAAGTTATAATAATGTTGTGTTACTACGGCTGTTGTGTTCCTTATCTTAGTCGCATGTTGTTCCTTATCTTAGTCGCATGTTGTTCTTCTGTTCTTATGCGGTTGGCCACTTATGGCGATCTTCTTTTCTACATCCTGACTGTTGTGGTTTGAAATATTCGTTATTGACATTCACCTATTCTTCTTTACAAGATCTCTATGAAGTATTGACCTTTGAAATTTCAAAGTTGAGATAATTGTTGCAATTGTTAGTTTGCTTTAAGCTTATGTTAGTTTTGTTTTGTCTTTATAAATTCCATTTCAAAAATTGAATCTATAAGAATAATGAATTTTCAATTTTTGTTCATTCATGGTATTCCAATTTGGATAAAAGACTTTTATTTTTCTTTTAATTAAAGTATTTTAAAAATTCAATATCATTTAAAATATAAAAACAATTTTTTTTTTCTTTATCCTTATTATCATATTTTTTTTTAAATTCAAATTTGTTGAGTTGTCATCCTTTTATCCTTATCTCATAGCTTCAGTAAATCAAACATAATAACAAAATTTTAAATATTTTTAATTTTAGTTTTATTAAATTTTTTATCATGCCATTGAATCACCTATGCTTCAGTCATTTGCTTATTTTTAACTTTATTATGTTTTGACCTAGTTTAATTATTGTAGATAAAAAAATAATTTTTTTCTTTTTTGCTAAGTTATTTTGAATATATATATTCTTTTTTAACTTTTTAAAATTATTTATTTATGATCATGTTCTCGATTTTATATAAGGATCCATACAAATTCCTTAACTGTAACTAACTAAAATAATATATATTTTTTTTCTTTTTTAACCTAATTATGTTTTTATTTATTTATCATTATCAATCAACAACATAAAAATATGTGTTTTTTTGGTTATGTACTAATTCAAATAAGAATGAATATTGATTAGTGAAAATGGTGTAATACTAGATAGAGAAAGAATGATTTAGCATTTCAAAACATATTAAAATATTGGCCTATTGATTTGGATTTAAAATCATAAACAAATATATTTTATTTTTTTATGAAGTTTCAAAACGAATATATCAGAGTCGACTTAAAAGACAAAATGTTACAAGAGTTCAATATCATGTGAAAACTATGATGATAAAGTGTGAGGCTAGTTTACTTATATGGCATAAACTCTTCAAAATTCCTAACACAATTTCTTAAAAAAAAAGTCTTTTTATTATCAAGTTCCTAATGCGCCATTATCTAGCAAGTGTTCCCATTTAAACAACAATCCACAATATTATTTAAAAAAACATTATCATTGTAACTTGTCTGCAATTCTTCCTTAATCAAGAAGTCCAGCTCGTTTGTAATTCTCCACAGAATCAGCAAGTGTTTGTTCCAAAGGCATGAAAGTCCATCCCAGCTTCTGCAACTTGTCTGAACTTATCTTCCTTTGATCACGATTCTCTTCGTTGAAGCTACCATTGATATTTAATTAATTATTACCATTCAAGATGAAATGTGAACATGAGTTAATAAAAATGATCTAAATTTGCTAGCTAGAAGAAAAAAAGATCACTCACTTGTTGAAATATTTAGCAGATGGGTAAATCTTTTTGAGCATCTCGGCCAGACCCTTTGGTCGGATTGAATGAGCAGAACAAATGTACCTTCCTTCAGATTCCGGTTTCTCATAAACAAGTAATAGAGCTCGAGCAACATCGCGCACATCTACTATCATTCGGAACAAGTTATCCGTTTCTTCTTGCATCATTCCTGTTAGTTTTGATCATAAAATAGTTTATACTACTTACAAGAAAGTCGATAAGAAGGAATTAGCTAGAGTCACACGTACCTTTGATGAAATTGATGAGAAACCAACTGCTGTTATTTATAGAAGGCTGCAGTTTTGGCCCAAAAACAAGGCCAGGGCAGAGAGTTACAAGATCAAGTCCTTTGCTTCTTTTTGCGAATTCCATAGCCTTCATTTCGGCTTCAGTTTTCGATAGACAGTACCAGTTCTATGTTTGACATAAATAATGAATGAACGAATGAAGGAATGAATGAATTCATGATCATTTTAAGGAGATGGATTTAGGATTTATGATTAATTACTTACATTGGTGTTTCGACAGAAATCTTTGTCAGACCAGCAAGTTTCATCAACTAATTGATCCTTGGACATAGCAGGGTTCACCTGGACAGCAGCAACGGATGATACAAACACGACACGATTAACATTTGCTTCGAGTGCGGCCATCAATACATTTTGTGTTCCTTTTACTGCTGTTTCAACTAGTTCTACCTGTAATTAATTAGTCAATCAATTAGCCTATTGTTATTATTATTATTAGAATATGAAAGTAAAGAGAAAATGACCTCAGGGTTTTGAACAGAGCCGGATGGAACAGGGCTGGCAACATGAAAAACTCCTTTGCAGCCACTAATGGCTGCAACCATGGAGTCATAATCAAACAGATGTGCTTTGAATAGTTTCAATTTCTCCTCTGCATTCTCAAGATTCCTTAGATGCAAATATTTCTCATCCTCTGTCATTTATATTTGTTAGAACTTATGGTTAAAAATTGAAAGACACAACTATTATTATTATAACAACACGAGTTTATATAACATTTAGTCTCTCGAAACTCTAATATTGAAATTTAATACACTTACGAGGAGGGTCTCTAACGGTTCCATGTACGGTGTAACCATTGGAAAGGAGGAGTTTTATGAGCCAAGAAGCTACATACCCTCCCGCTCCTGTTACACAAACGCTTCCTTTGGCGATGCTCTTCGTCATTCTTTCTACACAAGAATTTAATTAAGTAATTTTGACAAGGCTTTAAATCTTGAAAAAGTAAAATGTAACTTAGAATGAAGTAGTGTGATTTAGATGTAGTTTGTTTGATCGGCTGTGTTTTGAAATTTATTTATATATAAAAATAAATATAACCAAAATCATAAAAGAAGAAGAATTCAAGTTGTAAACTTAGAATGAGGTGGAACAGTAGTCAATGAGATGCTATCTACATTTTTCTAGTTTTATTTAATTACTCATTTAATAAATCTTTTATAAGTCACGAGGATTAATGGGCACATGCATTTTGAGAATCGATATACAAATATAATTGAATTTCCTCTTATCCAATATATGGCATGCAGCTAGCTGTACACTATTTTGGACTTCAAATTTGTCCTCATATTTTTATACTATTACTTTAATTTTGAACTATATCAAGTTCACACCTTCTGACAAATATTCAATCATGTCTTATTGATGTATGCTTTTTTTAAATAACCAAAATCAAAATATATCATATTATTATTCTTCTATGGAAAATGTAGACTTTAAAACAAAAATATTTTCTTAATTAATTGAATATAAAATATGAGCAAAATATAAGGTAACTAAAAAAAATGCATGACAATTTTAGTATGAAAAAACATTTATTCAAATAGAAAGTAAAACCACAGGAATATGTCACTTAACAATCCAATATCATCAGTAAAATTACAAGTAAGAGTTCACTCTACATATAACTAAAGTAAAATCTAATTAATTGCATTAATATCCTACAAAAATCTTGACAAATAACAACAAATAACAAAAAGAACAAGATTAACCAACCTTATCAATTCTGTAATCTGGTTTCTTTTCAACTGATTTAGAAGCCTCCGAAAATAGATCTTCACCGTTCTACCCCAGAAATAATCAACAAGTTGTCAACGTTTGAAGTTGATCAAAGGGTGCAAACTCCGGTTAATGTAAATCTTCTCCAGCTGCTATTTCAAACCCTTTGTTTTTTACTCTATTCTCTCTCTTGTTGTTCTCAAAACCTAGATAAAAAATAATGTTCTTTCACTTTATATATTATGGGCCTAAATAAAGCCCACATTAAGTTGAATCTCTTCAACTAAGAGGATAAGATTCAACCATCTCTCCATCACATTACTTAATTCATTAATTAAAATATAATAGTATTTTTAATTATTATTTTTTATTTATCATTATATATTAATATTTTTAATTTTTTTTATCAAAAAATACTTATCTCAAAATCATGACTAATCATCTAATTATTTAAATAACTTAAATCTGAATAAAGCTTAAGAGATTCAAAATATAAGTCTGTATGTACTTATTTTTGTACAATGGTATATTAAAATATATATAATTTTATTCTTAATTTGAATACAGTTATCAATTAACAATAATTGTAAATATATATATATATATATTTATTTATTTATTTATACTAAATTAACAGATTATAGGAATACATTATAATATAACTTTTTTATATAGTTAAATTGTTACAAAATTATAATATATTATTTAAGAGTAATTGATACATTTTAGGAAGATACTACATTTTAGGAAGATACTAGAACTTATTTATTATTAATTGAAAAAATAAAGTTTATGTATGTATCTGTATAACTAGTTCACTTATACGTGTTAACTAATAAAAATTTATTTAAACAGATGTACGGTTAAAAATTGGTTTATTTAACATTTATTAGTAACGATTGTTTTTTTTTAATTTTTTTTTAAAAATTTATTAATTTAATATTCATTTTTTCTCTCCTACTTTTTTATTATTTAATTAATATATTTATCTTCTTTTATTATTTTTTTTTGTCTATTTTTATTTATTTATTAATTAAGTCATTTATCTCTTTTTACTATTTTTTTTTGTTATTTTATTATTTTATTTTTACTATTTTTTGCTTCTTACTATATCAACATAAATTATTTTAAAATTATTTGATCTCTTTTAAGACTAATACTTGAATATTTTAATTTATAAAGTAGTTTAATATTTACTATAATATTTAATTAACTAGTTTTTAAAACAATATATTTATTTGTCCTCCCTTGCTATTTTTACTCCAATTTGCATAAATATGAATAGTACATAATCCGTATTCAACTTATAGAAGAATAGTTTGCCCCTCAAATAAAATTTCTTGAAAAAACTTATACAAGTAATTATTTAATAAAAATACTTGAATAAGATATAAAAATATTAGAGTATTAAAATATTTAACTACTTTATACGTTACAATATTTAAGTATTAATCCCTAAAAGAGACTAACTAATTTTAAAATAATCTATGTTAATATAGAAAAAATAATAATAGAAAAAGTAAAAATAATAATCAAATAACAAAAAAAGAATTAGTAAAAAGCGATAAATGAATAAATAAATGAATAAATAAAAAATAGACAAAATAAAAAAATAAATCTTAAAAAAATAAATTGATTAATTAATTAATAAAAAAGGGAGAGAGAAAAAATAAATATTTAATTAACAAATATTAAATTTTTTAAAAATAATTAACCATGGTTACTAAAGAGGTTAGATGAGCCAATTTTTAATATTACATACGTTTAAATAAAAAATTTGTGTTCATACGTCTACCTAAACTAGTACTTACGTCTAAATGAACTTTTTTCCTTATTAATTTTAAAAAATTATTATTTTATTATCATTCAATTAATTAGTTAAAAATAGTGAATAATTTAAAAAATATGATGTATATATATATATAGTTTTTTTTTTAAAAAATGTATATTAAAAATGTAAAAAAAAAAATCGTTTAAGCACACAACGACAAAACATGATATAAAATAACAAAAAAAAATAAGAAAAATAGTACTTAATAAGTTATCGAGCTCGTAAATTCTCGAGAAGACGATTAACTCTCCGACAGACTCTACTAGCTTTCCTAAACGAATCTCAGAAAGTATTATAATAATAATGATATGAATGATAAGCATCAGACGACTAAGATCATTGAAAGTTCAGTGATTTCTCTCCAACTAGATAGTCCACCAAAAAATGACTGGGATTGTAACTCAAATATGTAGGCCTACCATATCAGTCGCATCAATCCAAACTTTTCAACAACTACCTAAAGACTTGGGCATCACCCAATAAATAAAATAAATACTTCATACAAGACTCCAAATACTAGTCACTCATCGACAATGCAAAAGTAGGTGAGTTGCCGATTCAACCTCTTCTTGACACATACGACTAGCCATAATACGATATTTTTTCATGCACATAACATCTTGTAACCCTCGGGAATCATCTCCTCTATGTAGCTTAGCACGTGTCACAGACACGTGGCAATACATGGGAATTCATCACGGGATGGCTCGAGGTTCAATGCGTTTCAACCTTAGTTTGCGTGCAAAACTTCTTTTAAAATATCATTTTATGACCTTTCAGATTATTTGAAAATAGTTTCGGGTTAAAAAATTACAAAACTAATTTAAGATTTTAAAAAGTGGAACCAAACAGGCTTTAGGACCCAAGTCCTAATGTCTAAGTCTGGTTTTGTGGATCTAAGCTCGGACGGGCTTGGTCTAGACTAGGGTGGTCTGGACAAGGGCTAGGGAGCATGGGTCCTTGGATTTGGAGGGCTCGGTCTTGGGTTTGGGAGGCTCGGTCCTGGGTTCGGGAGGTTCGGTCCTAGATTTGGGAGGTTCGATCCTAGGTTAAGTTCATCGGTCTAGGTCCTCGGGCCTAAGGTTAGGTAGTTCTCAGTCCTAGGGTTAGAGGTACTCGTTCCTAGATTAGGATAAAACTCAGTCTTAGGTTCGAAACATCAGTCATATGCTAAATGGAGTGTTCGGTCCTAAGTTAGAAACATCAGTCCCGGGGCTCGGTCCTTCCTCAAGAACACCGGTTGTCATCCTCGGTCCTAGCTCAAGAACACCAGTCATCGGTCCCAGTTTTGACTCAAGAACACCAGTCCTTGCTCTCGGTCTTGTTTCTCAGTCATGTTCCTAGGACCGAGTGTTCTTCATTTAGTATGAAGAAAATTAAAGTTGATATAACTTTGATTCAAATCATAGAATCATGATCTGTAAGCTACAGTTAGTTCATATGATTATGAAAAACAAAAGCCCTAAAATAAATCACGATTATTGGATCTTTACAAAGATCAATTTCTAAAAATCATTTTTAGGTCAAAATTTGGGATATTTCAAATTAGACCATTTCAATGTCTTATTTTTGTTCTATTAGCTTTGAAATGATGAATATTGTTGAACGCAACCAAAACAAGAACATCATTTCAAAGATTTTTGAAGATGAAATCAAAACTCAAAAATTAAAAAAACACAATTTGATCAAATATGATTAAACGATGTTATAGTCATTGGGAATTCATCCCAACATGTTTACAAACATGTTAAGCACTCAAAAAATCCAAATTAAACCCAATAACACAAAATTTTACAAAATCTTGTTTTTAAGCTTAATTTTTCAAATATTTTTATTCAGGTTGATTTGATATGATTTCTTTCAACAGAAATTTCAAACATGATATAGGGAATGATTCTAAACAAAGAAAATCACATGACAAGCCCTAGAAAAATCAAACCGATCAAGCTAGAAACTTTTGAAAAAAAAATAATCAAACTTTCAATTACAAATTGAAATACAGGGCTTTTGGATTCATACCAACATTTGGAGAACACTCCTTGGATGTGTTGGAGGCTATCCAGAAGCCTGGATCAGAGCTAGGCTCGCTGGAGAAGGTTTTGACAAAAACCAGTTCTTGGCTAGATCTTCAAACTTTGATTCAATCTGTGTATTGATGTAATTATTTGATAATTTGATGAAGAAACCTATAGGAGTATTTATACTAGCCTAAGGTCGGTCAAGGTAATTGAATTCAAGTCGAATTCGTTGATTTTCATTCTTATCCCTAAGTTCTTATCCATTCGTGGCAGCCTAGATTTAGAGCGAGGTATCTAACCTAGGTATAAGGGGGTTGTAGAAGATGACGAAGGGAGGATAAGGGCAAAGAAATTAGGGGATAAGGTGGAGAAATGACCGCGCTAGCCCTTTTAGAACAAAAAAGACAGGCTTTTAAGGACATTCGACTACTTGAATAAGCTAATAACAGATCTTTTCTGTCTTTTAAGATGCGAAGAAAAGTAAGAATATTGGCCTATAAACCTGTGATGCCAAGGCGTTCTTCGCGTCGGCGAGTCGCGATTCCGGCGAGCATCCGACTCCCGCAAAGAAGACGACCCCAAATGGCTTCTTTTCGTGGTGTCGTTAGGCGTTCCTTCTAGTCCATCAACGATTAGGCTAACGGAGTTACTTATCCCGTTAGTTGATCCTGTATGGTAGGAACGCGTTAGCTTCGCTACAACGGGTTGTGTGGCGCGTCCCTAAGCGTTGGATGAAAATCCAAGTTGATCTGATGGATGAGAATCATGCTGCAGCATATTAAACATAATTTAGACTACACCAGATTATCAATTTAATTTTTATTAAAAGGGTTATTTGAAATCGACTTTTAATCCCTTTCTTGTATTTTTGTTCACCAAAAAATTCCCAAAAAAATTTATAGAATCATAATATAAATTATGATCATATTTTTATCTTGGACACTATTGAAAAATATGATATATATATATATAGTTTTAAAATATGATGTATATACAAAGTGTTTTTTTAAAAAGGATGTATATTATAAATGAAGATAATCATCTAAGCCTAACGACAAAGCATCACATGAAAATAACAAAGAAAAAATATGAAAAAACAATACTTAATAAGTTATCGAGCTCATAAATTATCGAGAAGAACGATTAACTCCCCTAAAGACTCTACTAGTTTTCCTGAACGAATCTTAGAAAGCATCATAATAATAGTACTATGAATGATACGCATCAGACCACTACGATCATTGAAAGTTCGACGATTTCTCTCCAACTAGATAGTCCACCAAAGTATAATTGGGATGATAACCTAAATATGTAGGCCTTCCATATCAGTCGTATCATTCCAAACTTTCCAGCAACTACCTATAGACTCTGACGTTACTAATAAATCACATGAATACTCCACAAAAGACTCCAAATACTAGTCACCCCTCGACAATACATAAGTAAGTGTGTTTCCGATTCAAGATCTTCTTTACAAATACGACTAGCCATAATACAACATTTTTTCATGCACATAACATCTTGTAATCCCCGGGAATCAGCTCCCCTCCGTAGGTTAGCACGTGTCACAGACGCATGGCAATACAAGGGAATTCATCGCGGGATGACTCGAAGTTTGATGCATTTCAACCTTAGTTTGCGTTCCATGCTTCTTTTAAAAGAAAACATCGTTTTAAGATTTTTAAAATGATGTCTGGGAGTTTTATGAATTAGTTATGTAAAAATAATTAATTTTGATCAAATTTTAATAATCTAGGAGCCAACTAACAATTTGGCCAAAACACGGTTTAAATTAATTAAACATAACTAACTAAAAAACTTATTATTTGAAATTTAGAGTTGCCAAATAATTTTATGAAAATCAATAAAATGATACGTGTATAAACGTATTTATACTAGAATTTCTATAAGGAGTTTGTTTTTTAGTTACGCTCGGGAAAGGACTTTCACACTATGTCCTCTACGCCCATTAAAGGACGGTTCTAGATTTTTAAATAAACAAAGTCGGACTATTTAAAATTAATTTATAACATTTATTTTCTAAATAAGGACATGTTTAGATTGCGTAAATAATTGTACAAAATTATTTAGAATGGCTTACCTGCGATTAAGTTAATATATTACTGAGTAAAAAATCCTAAAAAATATTAGAAAAGTGTTAGAATTTAAAAATAAATTTCAAACAGAGCCTTAGCCAAAATATTGGTTTATGAAACATCCCAAAAATATTAAAATATCATTTTCTAATATTTCCAGATTATTTTAAAATGGTTTTGGGTTCCAAAATTAAAAAAATAATTTTGGATTTTGAAAAGTATAACCAAATAGGCCTTATTACCCGAGTCCTAAAGACTAGGTCCGATTTTGTGAATCTAGACTCGAACGGGCTTGGTCTAGACAAGGATGGTCTAGACCAGGACTCAGGGGCATGGGTCCTTAGATCTGGAGGACTCGGTTCTGGGTTCAGAAGGCTTAGTCCCGAACTCGGACTGCTCGGTCCTAGACCTGAGAGGCTCGGTCCCAAGTCAAGTTCATTGGTCTAGGTCCTCGGTCCTAGGGTTAGGTAGTTCTCGGTCCTAGGGTTAGAGGTACTCGTCCTTAGGCTAGGATAAAACTCGATCCTAGGTTAGAAATATCGATCCTAGTCTAAATGGAGTGTTCGGTCCTAGGTTAGAAACATCGGTACTAGGCTCGGTCCTTCCTCAAGAACACTAGTCATCATCCTCGGCCCTAACTCAAAAACACCGGTCCTCGGTCCCGATCATAACTCAAGAACACCCGTCCTTGGTCTCGATCCGAACCAAAGATTATCGGTCATATTTCTCGGTCCCGGTCCTATAGGACTTGGTCTTAGGACCGGGTGTTCTTCATTTGGTATGAAGAAAATTACAACTACTATAACTTTGATTTAAAACATGGAATCATGATTTGTAAGCTATAATTAGTTCATATGATTATGAAGAACAAAATCCCTAACCTAAATCATAATTATTGGATCTTTACAAAGATTAATTTCTAAAACCATTTTAGGTCAAAATTTGGGATCTTTCAAATTAGACCATTTCAATGTTTAATTTTTATTCCATTAGCTTTGAAATAATGAATATAGTTGAACACAACCAAAATAAGAACATCATTACATCATTTCAAAGATTTTTGAAGATTAAATCAACACTCAAAAATATCAAAAATATAGTTTGATCAAACATGATCATAACGATGTTACAGTCATTGGGAATTCATCCCAGCATGTTTACAAATTTTAAGAAGTCAAAAAATCCAGATTAAACTCAAGAACACAAAATTTTATAAAATCAAATTTTTAAGTTAAAATTTTCAATTTTTTAGATTTAGGTTGATTTGATCTGATTTCTTTCAACAAAAAATTCTGACATGATATAGGGAATGATTCTAAACAAAAAAATCACATGACAAGCTCTGGAACAGATCAAACCGATCAAACTAGAAAAATTGAAAAATTCAAAGTTTCAATTACAAATTGAAATATAGAGCTTCTAGATTCATACCAACAACTGGAGAACACTCCTTAGATATGTTGGAAGATATCTAGAAGCCTGAATCAGAACTAGGCTCGCTAGAGAAGGTTTTGACAAAAATATGTTCTTAGTCGGATCTTCAAACTTTGGTCCAATTTGTGCTTTGATGTAATTGTTTGATAATTTGATGAAGAAACCTATAGGGAGTATTTATACATCCTAAGGTCGGTCGACGTAATCGAATTAAAGTCGAATTTGTTGATTTTCATTCTTATCCCTAAGTTCTTATCCATTCGTGGCCGCTTAGATTTAGGGCGAGGTGTCTAACATAGGTATAGAGTTGTTGTAGGTGATGAAGAGGGGAGGATAAGGGTAAAGAAATCAGGGGATAAGGTGGAGAAATGACTGTGCTAGCCCTTCTGGAAACCAAAAATACATGCTATTAAGGACCTTCGACTACTTGAATAAGCTAATAACAAATCTTTTTTGTCTTTCGAGATGCAAAGAAAAGTAAGAAGATCGGCCTATAAACCTATGACACCAAGACGTTCTTCGCGCCGACGAGTCGTGATTCTGGCGAGCGTCTAACTCCAGCGAAGAAGACGACCCATACTAGTGTCGTTTCGTGGCGTCGTTAGGCGTTCCGTCCAGTCCGTCAACGATTAGGCAATGGGGTTAGCTTATCCTGTTAGTTGATCCGATGTGGCAAGCACGCGCTAGCTTCACTACAACGGACTGTATGGCACTTCCCTGGGCGTTGAATGAAAATCCAAGTTGATCTGATGGATGAGAATCCTACTGCAACATATTAAACATAATTTCGACTACACAAAATTACCAGTCTAATTTTTAATAAAAGAGTTATTTGAAATCGATTTTTAATCCCTTTCTTACATTTTTCTTCACCAAAAATTTCCTAAAAAATATTTCTAAAATCATAATAAAATTTATGATCATATTTTTATTTTTTTGGTAATTTTGGTGTATTTATTGAATTGTTCTTTAAGTCATAAACTACACATAATTCATGATTAAATTCTAATTAAATAATTTTAACCCTTTCTTGGGTTTAATAATTAGGGTAAAATAAAATAAAATATATTAAGCTTAAATTAATTTTGAATTTTTGAATAATTTTTCTGATTAGGGTTTAATTATCACAATAATTAACATTTAGTTTGGTTTTAATTCCTCATTGAAAGTTCAAATATTATTTTAATATTATTAAAAATAATAATTTTTTTTTTGTAAAATAAGATTGGTCAAATTTTCATGCTTACACATCTGTTAGAATTTCACTATGAATAACACTTCATCAAAAGAACGAGATATTGGATGAAACTTTTTTCTCCCAAAGTTTTTTCTTAATAAAATTTATATGGAATCATCTTAGCGAACAACTTGTAGCAATGTCCCGAATGGAAAATATCAATATTTTGCCAACGCATAATGTTTGTTAAGACGATGACACTTGTTTGCGTCCTACCAAAAGTAAAACTCTATTATGGGACAAAGTCTTCATAATGTTTAATCCCCTTCTATATCTAATTTAGCTATCAAAACCACTAGACCGATAATCAAACATGTCCTTAATTGTAGCATTTCTACATATAGCAATGGAAGCAAGCTTAGGAACGACGTAGCTAGACTTTTGACACTACACCAAATGTTGTCTCGAAATCTAATCAAAAAACCATCCCCACAATGAATTTAAACTGCTCACGCAAACTTTTCCACATTGAATAAATTCCCCTCTTAATGTTATACCCCGCTGGATAATTAGACATTTTGATGAACCAACTAGACCAATCATTATCATACTTGTATCTGATTATCGATGCTCAAAGACTATTCGGCTCCATTGCAAATCTACTACACCATTTTGATAGAAGAGTTTTAATAAAATAAATAAGATCTCGAATATATAGTCCTCTTTGATTTTTAAAACATTTAACCTTATCACAACCAACTAGATGATCAAACGATGAGTTAGAATATCTCCATAGAAATTTACACATTATTCTCTCTATTTTTATCGCCACACTCTTGAGGAGAATAAATAACGACATCATACATGTGTGCTTAGATGACACCACACTCTTGATGAGGATTAACCGACCCCTTTCAATATTATTTTACTTTTCCATCTAGACAATTTACATTACATTTTAGTGATAATTGGGTCTTAAGAGACCTTAGATCGTAATTTAGCACCCAATGATATAATAAAATATGTTGACAGTAGATCACCAATTCTGAACTCAAACACATTTGTCAGCCTTATTCTTCTTCTATTCAAAATAAATTTTGAAAAATATATGTCTGACTTATTAATATTAACTCGAAGACCGAAAAAATGTATATATAGTCTTGTTTAAATAAAACATTTTAAGATGAATTATTAATTTTATAAACAAAACTTTTATTTAATTACTAAAGTTGATTTTTGTTTTATAAATAATACATTATTAATTAAAAATATTTTATAAGGATTATTAACTTGAGATTTACTAATTATATATTAAATATCTAACAAAGTTATTTAAAATGATTTTTTTTGGTTAAAAATAAAAGAATTACTTAAATATATATTATTTTAAAACTTTTAAGTATATATATATATATATATATATATATATATATATATATATTTAAATAATTTAATTACATCAATATAATTATATTAGTATATCTCTTTAAAATTAATTATTTATTAATTTAGTATAAATCGAGATTAAAATAAATTTAACATTACTTACAAATATATATTATTATAATTTTATAAAGTTAAATTATTATCATATATTAAATAATTAATCATATTAAATTTAAAATTTAGTATTATAACTAAAATTATAATTAATTAATAAAAATCATCTTAACATTTAAAAAAAAAATGTAAAAATAAATAAAACTATGTCACTAGTCCCTAAGATCAGGAACAGACTCAGAATTTTAATTTAGGGTGGACTTGAATTTAATATAATAAATAATATAAATATATGTGTTTTTTTTTTTCCCGAATCTTGTTCAATAAAATTATAAGATGAATTAAGTTTGTTGTTAAAAGAAAAAAATTTGAAGACTTTCACTAGTTTGACGATTTTTTTTAAAGAACGAAGATATCAATGTCTTTCATTTCTTTGCAGTAGATTCATGTTCCATTTTTTACATACCTATACACAATTTTTAAGATGAAATATTTTATCAAACAATTATAATGTAAAATCGAAAAAATATTAAAAAATCCAAATAAATATTTAATCGAATAGTTAAAGATTTAGAGTACAATGAAAAAGTAAAAAAAAAGAATAATACTAACATGATAAATTCTCAAAATTCTATAATAAATCAAACATACATAAATCAATTATAAATATGATATATATATTTAAATTGACGATTATATAAATTAAAAATATGAGAATTAGAAAAAAAAAGATATTTAAAAAAATGAATTTTACCTCTTAGAGAATATGTTTGTTTGTGAACGAGTTGTGGAGGATATTAAAAAGAAAATAATAGTAAAACTATGAAAGGATGATGATATATAAAATAATTGAAATATATACACTAAATACTAATAGAGATGGAGTTTTAATTTTATTTCATTAATATAATATAATATATTATATTATATAATATAATATAATATATAATAATTTTTTTAATTTTAAAAAATAATTAATTATTAAAAAAAACATTCAAGGAGGGGCTTAAGTCCACCTCATCCACATGGTTGATTCGTCCCTGCCTAAGATCGTGATGTTGTGGGGATAACATTCTAGCTCATTTTTGCCTATTTGAAGTCGGTCACTTTTTTATATCTATATATATATTTACAAAATAAATAAACGTGCTAAATAGTTGGGTACACTGCTTTGAATTATTATTAATATTTTTTTAAAGATGAATTCATAAAGATTAGAGATAGAAATATCAGAACAAACTATTACTCTTATTATTAAAAAATTGCGAAATAGAATAAAAATAAAATGTTAAATGTTAAATAATATGCTATATTTGTAATAATTAAAAATTAAAAAAAAATTCTAACAAATTTTTAAATCTTGAAAACGAATTCAAA
The DNA here is from genome assembly GCF_907164915.1 of Impatiens glandulifera. Lineage (NCBI taxonomy): Eukaryota > Viridiplantae > Streptophyta > Magnoliopsida > Ericales > Balsaminaceae > Impatiens > Impatiens glandulifera. The sequence goes on from NC_061864.1 coordinate 65,580,859, forward strand.
GATATGTAAATATATGTGATGAATATGTGATGAAGTAGAACAAACTAAAGCCAATTAAACGATGTCTAAAAAATCTTTTTTTAGTATAAATTGTCCTTCAACGAAAGTGGTTAAAAACGGTGAAAAAGATTAAGATAATAAATATATATATATATATATATAATTAAAAAAATAGACTTATAAAAATAATTATAGGATATTTTAGAGAATTTCTAAAATCAGTTACTCTTATTAGAAAAATAAAAACACAACTTTTAATTCGATAACTTCTTATTGGTTGTAAAAAATGGACGGACATTGAGAAATGATCACAAAGACAATAAAAAGATTTGAGTAGTGGACGACCGATCAACCCTGAAAATATTGTTTGAATTAAAAAAATTCTTAATGAAAAAATTGATATGGCTAAACAAAATACCGAATTGAAAATAAAAAAAAACAATACCAACTAAAATTTGAGTGACAGAAAAAACACAGTCTGCAATGCTAAAGAAACCATTGGATGAACAAGAAAAAAAAAAACTTTTCAATTTGTCTTGAGATTTTTTTTATAAAGAAACCTTTTCCAATAGTACATTTTTTCCGAAGTGTAAATTGATCTCTATTTAAGTGTTCAAAATCAAACCTTTTAAAATAAAAAGCAAATTAATCTTGTTTTAAGACAATTTTTTTTGTGTAAATTTATTTTAACAAAAGAATTCAGCAATATTTTTAATGTTAATTCATATGTTGATATTTTAAGAAGTTTCTTTTGAAATGTGTCAAATTCATGTGCTCTGCACATTTGTAGAACTTTAATTTAGTTACTTTTAAAAATGGATTGTTAAAACGATCCAAAAAAAACTTGATTATTGATTATAGAATTGATTATTGCATGCACCCCTTTCTTTTAAAATTAGATCTATATTTCTTGAAAACAATGATAAAGAAAAATGTCACTCTCCTCTTCATCAACTGATGTTAAAGACATATTTTCGAAGTGAAAGGTTTTTTTTTATGGTCCTCAAACAGAAGCTAGTTGTCACTTAGAACGCTGTTGATGTCATGATAGCATCTGCCATTATAAAAAGACAAAGAAATAAGACCCCATCTTGCGCATTAAAATATGAAAAATAAAAAACAGTTACAAGACACTGGAAGTGACAAAAAATAGAGACCATATCTTCAAAACAGAAATGAACAGACTAGTTGGTACAGTTCAATTGCTGGACTGGACTAAGTTAAGATAATACATAGTTTAATTGTTTCCGGATAACCAAAAACTCAGGTGCAAACAACTAACACACCATCAGGCCCAAGATGACCTTCAAAACAGTTTTGAAAATTTTACACTGTTTAAGGAGGGTTTACCAAATAACCAGTATTGTATATTTTATCACTGTCCTCCGGAAGAGGAGGGGGGTTGGCCGCGTCCCCCAATAACACGCCCGCGTGCACGGCCACGATTTAGACGTCCCCTACCACCACCTCTTAGAGAGATTACCTGAGGCTGAGACTGAGGCTGAGATGATGATGAAGATGCCCATCCTTGCTGCTGCCTTATCATTGCAGCTTCCTTTGCCCTTTCCCGCAGATTAATGGTTGTTGCTCTCCCCACTGCTACTGAAGATTGAGATGGAGATGACTGCTGCTGCTGCTGCTGCTGCTGCCTCACTGCTACTACTTCTTGTGTCTCATCCGTATTAGCAACAGCAGAAGATGATGGTGATATTCCTCCACCGACCCCCCCTTGTTTTGGACCTTCATCTTCTTCTTCAGGGGTCTGCTTCTTCTTTTCCTCATCTGATTTGTTGTCCAAACCTTCATTGCTCTTTTCCTCATTCACAACCACTACCATTGGAAGAGTCGGAGGAGACCCTGCTTCAGTTGTTGATATTTCACCCGTTTCCATTGCATTATTAATACCCTCATCATCATCCGAAGGCAATTCTCCTTCTTCATGATCACTGTCCTTTTCTACTCCTAACTGCTGTTGCTGCTGCTGGACATCCTCCTCCTCTTCCTCCTCCTTTGAAACAGTTTCCTTATCCAACTCAGTTTGGTTATTATTATCCCCCACACTGTCTTCTTCAAGTTCATTCATGTCTTCTCCTGCTCCTTTGACTTCCTCATCCTCTTCATGTTCGTCGCCCAAAATGCCTCCTCCAATTTCATCATCGAAAGTTTCATCGTTTAATTCTTCTTCTGGCAACTCACCCGCTTCCAAGTTTTCTACCATACCACCAGCAGCCTCTTCAGGTAGAAAATCAGAGCCTCTAGATTTCTTAAGCAAAGGCATTGCTTCTTCACGCTGAAGAAATTCTTCAGATAGGTCAGAAGCGGATACTGCTGCACGTTTGCGAGCAATCACTGTGTTCTGCACCCCCAATTCACCCCCATTACCACTTGGATCCAGGCTAGGGTTCGTTCCTTCACTTTCTGACATTTCTGTATCTCCCCCCTGTGCCTCTTCACGCTTTGCCATTGTCATTGCCATGTGAGGCCGAACTAATCTCCTCACAGATTTTCGAGACTCAATACTTGCTTGTTTTGGTATTGTCATCGGTTTCTCTTCTTCTGGTTGTTTCTGTACTGGTGGGGCAGGTGGAGGAATACTTGGTTCTATATTAGGAACTACGGCTTGACCTGAACATTTTACAGGTCCAAATAAATAAATAATTTAAAATTTTACCAATAAAGCAGTAAAACAGAGCATAAGATGAAGCCAAATATAAAAAATTTAACCAAAAGTCTTGAACTAAGACACCAAGGTTTCATGTCAATTTCCACTTAAAACACCTTGATTAAAATGTGAGGTCATGGCAGTGGAATGTGTGCTAACCTCCTCCAAATACTTAGCCTCAACAATTATGTCACATGCCAAACTAAAAGAAACTTGGTCTCAATATAAATTAATTAAAAAATAACCTGTGTTAATAACAGATGTTGAAGAGTCCCCTTTCTGAGGCAGATCTACAACAGGAGTTCCATGTCCACCAGAAACTGAGTGAGCAACATGTTCATAACTTTCTAGTGCTTGAAGATATGCAACAGATATTTCATCCAATTCTGTTGTAGTAACAATCTGATCTCCGGATGTGTCCTGATAACAAAGCAAAAGAATCATCAATGGCATGTTGCATTTAAAATCTATATAAATAAAAAGGAATGAAAATCAAGGAAAATGTATAAAAACTACATTTTTAAGTATTACTAGACAGATATACCTCAGGATTATGGGTTTTCGTTTGCTTAACTTTCTCAATTTCATATGACAACCTATCAAGCGCTTGCTTATGCACTTCAATCCCATCTATCAGTTTGCTTCTCTCCTGAAACAGATAAATATATGATAATAAGAGTATTAAACCACCACAATCATAGTTCAACATAAATAGTGGTTCTCTAGAAGGAAGTCTTAATACACAATAATCACCATCGATGGTAATCGGTAAGCTATCTTATTTGGAAAATAAAGCAAATGATAAACACCTGACTGACCGTCACAAGATTCTCTAATAAAGCTTCCTCAGTGTTCTGACGCTTTTCTTCCTCCTTCTCCTTCTCTTTCTTCAGCAGCTCTCTTTGCCTTGCCACCGTTCTCTCTAGAATCTACACATCCAGAAAAAGAAAAAAGATTACATACTAAGGATCACAGCATGTAGACAGATGGATAAAAAAATCTATACTAAAAGCAAGTGACTTTCTAAACCTGGATTTTGGTGTCTTTTTCCTTCATGACTTGTTCTCCAGCAGCATCTCCGGCGCTCTTCATACCTTGTTTATTATACTCCTCTAACTGTTTTGATAGAACTTGTTTCTCTTTACTTATGTCATCCTTTTCCTTTGACAAATTATCCATCTTCTTCTGCAAATTCATTCAGATAATGTACAAAATGAATTTATCAATACTGGTTCTCAATTGTGCTCGAAACTCACAACGTGAATGATAATGAGATCATGTCAACAAAACAATAAGAATAGTAGTGAAATATCATGCTTCAAAATGAGGATGAACTTGTAACAACCTTAAGCAGTATTCCTACCCTCTTCTGCTTCTCAAGATCTAATCTCATTGTACTCTGTACGATGACAATAAAGTTTGTAAGAGACACAGTATGTCAGTTAGACTGATGATCAAAGAAAAAAACTGACAATCCATTCCACATAACAAATAAGATCAATATATTTTGCTTCAGTACCTCAACTTGCAATATTTTGTTTAACCTGCTCTCCCTCTCATTTATTTCTGTAATTGATGTGGCAAGTTTTGACTCTAATTGTGAGATAGCAGCATCTTTTTGAGAAACAAGTATCCTCATTTCCTTCAGCTCACCATCCTTAGAACTGATATTTCCCTGGAGCAAAAGAAAAACATTCTTTAATCACATACTATGAAGAAATAAAACAATCTCAGTCAAACATGGAGACACTGGGTTACATGGGGGATACACTTCATCTCACTCATATACTGACATAATATTTAATTCAAATAAATGGTCACTTGGAGTAGTTAATTGGTAAGCTTCTGAAACAAATTAAAAATTGGGCTTAGTTTTTGCGGCTAAAGCGATCTTTGGGTCTACGGTAGATTTTATTGAAGTTTCATTATTCAAAATATATACATATACATATACACACATACTGGGAACACTATGAATTAATGATTGCTTACTGAAAGTCTCCAAGTTCGTAGTTTTTCTTAGATTAACGACATTATAGTGAAGTTTTTTCAGATTACGCTTTTGATATGTTAGTGGCTCCAAAGGCGACTGTTATAGGTATCATGATGTATGTAATTGTAGTATTGTAAGATTGTTCAAAGAGAGTATTTCATCGACTAGGAAAGAATGATATCGTTGAGTAGTCTATGTGTCATGGATTGGCGGTTGTCATGTCTTTTTTTTGGGTTAAAGGCATGGAAAATAAAAAACAAAAGTACTACCAAGGACCACATTTCAGTAATAGGCAAAAGTTCTCTTTCACAAGGCTTTCAAAAGTTCTCTAAATATATTAATATGGAGAATGACACTACTTAAATCACACTAAAAAAACTATTTCATAATCCATCATACCAAGACACATTCAAATGGTTAGTTAATTAAGACAAGTAGAAGGCTAATGCAGGTTTAGATTGTGCATAAAACATGTTTGAGAGAATAAATGTTGTAATCTGATTCCCAATAAGGTTTGTTTAAATACAAGTTAGATCTTGGAGGATTTACTTATCTTCCTACAACCTAGGGACTCTTTTATAATTTAAAAATAAATACTGAACTCCAGTATTTATCCCTTTAAACCAGTATATGCTAATATGATAATTATTACAATTAAGGAGCATTATCTACACTCTCCCTAAGTTGGGGTTGTACATATTATACAAACCCAGTCATTTGAAGAAGAAGAGATACCTCGCTTCAGGCTCACATATTAAAAATACTGTAACCATCAAGCAACATATAGTTACCTGCAACTTCTGAACAGCTTCTTTTGCACGAGCATAATCATCCATGTCAATATTCTGGCATCTCTCCAGCAACTGCAGAGGGCAAAGATAGTAACTGAATCTAGATTTGTGGCAAGTCTGAATATCATTCACCTTTTTATATAAATCTACCACAACTTGAGAGCTCATGGAACTAGATCGTAACAGTCACCCTCATAAATATAAAACCAAAGAGATGTAACATCTACTGCAACATAATATGATATATAGAATGATCAGAAATTATAAATATGTAATACCTCACGAACTCGGCTCTCCAGGAGATCATTTTTCACTTTCATCATTTCAGCCTCCTTCTTGCATGTTACAAACTCAGTTTGTGTCACTCTCAGAGATGTTTCAAGCTGGTCCTTTTCAATGTTTGCTTTCTGGGATATTTCACGTAATTTCTAGCAGAAAAAACATATTATCCAGGTTGAAATTGAGACCTTTATGGTAAGCAAATGAAAGAAATAGGGCAACATCATGTACCCAAAGATTTCTTAATAGAGATCTTTAAACAGCATAAGTTGCCGTTCATCAAGAATCAGCATTTTATAATAATCTTATGTATTTTGCATGCACAAACCTGGCATTCCTCAAAATTTTGTTTGTTCTCTTCTCTGAGTTGCAAGTTACTTTCACGAAGCAGGTTTAATTCCCTCACCTGTAGCATAATTAAAAAAAATCCAGTACTTTAATAGTATATACATCAAATAGACAGCTGATATACCATTGAAGACAAAAAAGATGAGGTAGGATTAGGGCTACTAAGTGAGGACGTGATAAATAAACAGTTATGGTAGCGATTATGCTAAGCTGTTGACAGTCCAGCCTATAAATAAGATGCTCGTGACATGAATAGTTATGATGAATGTAGTTGATGATTCTATTTCCCACCTTAAGTTCTCTCTTCTCTCCTAAGCATATCTCACCCTAGTATTAGGATTTTGTCTTCCCATACCAATATGCAATTCTTCCCTTAGCAGCTAGGGTTTCTCTCCTCATGTTCAAGAACTCTTTTATTATCTAATTCCACATCACTATGCATCATAGTATTCACAAATTTTGTAACTCTCCTTTTCTGCACTCTCTGAACTCTATCAGTCATATTGCAAGGATGAATGGAAGTCAGATTAACCCATATCAACTGAATAAATATAGGAATAATGTTCTGAATAACTACCAGATAAATATTGAATAAGAATATAGCTAATTAGAGATTAGTTAGTTAACATATCCCATGTCTTTCTGTTGTATACTTGGATAAATGAGCATGGCTGAAGCCCATAAGCTAAAGAATACTAGTTAGTGAGAGATTGTTAGATTAATAGTATAAATAGAGTTAACTATTAGGGTCTCACTATCTGAGATTGAATGATGGAAACAAGTTTCTATTTCTCATCTGTAAGCTGTCACCAGTAGTAATGCAATTCAGAGGAAATCCAGAGATTGAAGTTCAGCTGAGATCGCAACCTCCTACTCACCATTACAAGAAATCGGTCACAGGAATTACGATTTTAGAAACCCTTCGGAAGAATTCCAAAAGCGATCACTACCGAATTTCCAATTTATGAATTCAACAGGGTTTGGATTTTTTATTTTTTTGGGAAGGTCAACTTTTTAGTGAAAGAAATGCAAAAAGCATTTGAACATTACAAAGAAGGGGGTTGGGGAAAAAACAAAAACTAGAAGGATTAGATGCTAATAAGATCGAAGAATTCACATCACACACAAAACCTCTTTTCCTAATAGAAGAAGAAACATGAAGCATGAAGCCCTTGATTCTTCCAATGCCGTAGCTTTTCCCTACAGTTCTTTTCAAATCGTCTACCAAATCCGGGATACTATTGTTCACTCCCCAAGTAATCCATTTGTCCAAGAAGTCAACCACTTTGAGCGGCATGTCCCACTGAAAATTAAGAATGTTATGCAGAACAGTCATCATGTCACTGGCAAGGTCGCAAGAGAGGAGGATGTGGTGAATACTTTCTTATTATCGTAAGGGGATGTGCACCAGATGAGACTATCTCAAGCTTATCGGAATCTAACTTTATTAAGTTTTTATGCTTTTCTTTCTCCGCACTCTTTTTTTCAGCAAACTGTTTAGGAACGTTTCTTGCATTCTACTCTCGATATCAATAAAAGTTACCTTTTCCAAAGAAAATCACTCTTCATGCAAGGACAACATCTACTAGCAAGATGTATCCCCTTTCTTTTCATTTTAATCATTTGTCAGATCTCCCGGTGAATAGCTTCCCAGGAAAAGAAAGAGATCTTGAAAGGAATTTTAGCTTTCAACAATTCCTTACAATGGAACACAATCGTTGCCCCTGGAGGGTCGAGTGGTAGATACTCTGGTTTTGAAATCAGGGGAGCCGGTCAGAAAAAGATTTTTTCGGTCTCAAGATGAATTGAGAGAGACGGCGATAGAAGATGATCCTCCAATCTGTGAGGCTGGGAGATGTTCTATAGAAGTCTGTCACTTTGGCCTTTTTCTTGTTAGTTAACTCATGATTTCTAAACTTGCAGCTGCCTACTGATAATTCCCAATTGAAATGGGATTCGAATTCCCGACTACTTTAAGTTGTGACTGGCGACCGAAGGTGTTTGATCGCTCATTCATCGGAGTTAGAATCCATCTCAGCATCTCAAGGTATTTTGATTTCCTAATTCCTCAAAGCACCTAGAGTTTTAATCTGTATCAGTGACACAAGCACTTAGGATGTTTGAATTCTTATACAGAAGGGAACAAGGTCCATTGAACAAGTATGTGTTAATTGACTTAGAAACAGAAGGTCCATTTGGTTGTTGCTTAAATTACAATAAGATTATTATGCCATTGGTAGAGTAAATACCGAGGCCTAATCTGTCCAAGGTCTGTTTGATTTTGACACTGATCACCAGAATATTAGCCTCTGGTATTTACACTTCAATTTAATAGAGAATAAAAAGAGCACTTTTGCACTTTAATTTTGAAAACTGATGATAAAGAGGCAACCAACCAAAATGGCGTCAATGAGATAGTTGATTGAAGTCTTGACCGGCGAGTAAATCGGGAAGTTTGTGACAAAATCGAGATACGTCAAAACTACCGTTTCCCAACGAGAAAAATAATTCTTTCTCCGAAATACACATGCTAAAGGAGAAAGGACATGAATGAGGAATCTCCGTCAAAGTGACTCTAACTGCGCTGTAGGTGAATTAATCAGAACTTTGGGTCGGAGAAATTCAGATTTTTGGATTCTCCGAGAGGCGAGAGAAGTTAATGAAAGTTCATTTTATGAGTAAAAAGGGAGTTAGTATATAAGCCAAGTTGTTATAGTTAGATGATATGAATTGATTATAGTCTGGATCTCTACCTTATCTCTCTTGGTCTACTCTCCTCTCTATCGTCTGTATATCAATAATATATCCCTTACATAAACTTGCAGGTTTTCTTCACTTTTCCAATGAGGAATTTCTTCCTCTTGTGTTTACCTGGAGGACTGGTATGTCAGCCACCAGCCTAAGTTTTTCTGTTTTCTATCTTTCTCAAATTACACAATTTGAAATAAACTGAGAAGAATAATGCTTAAATAACATAACACTAAATTTACAATTAGAATAAATTGAGATAACAACAATCAACCTGTAGCTGCAAAGATTTGAACTCTTCTTCTGTAAGTAGGGATGCTCTTGCATTCGCTCGCTCAGCATGAAGTGAAGCTTGACTCATCTCCGCAGCCTTTAAAGCACTATCAAGCTAGAAAGAAACTCAACATAATCAGTCCAAAGTGAATCCCAAGAGATGAGATGTCAAAGCCTATAAAGATGTTTGAAGCTTTAGCATGTGTCGAAATCAAAATTTATAGACAATAACCCATCCTTACCATTTAAGGATACATTACTGGTAACCAATAACAGAAGAAATCTATTGTCAAGACAATTTCAAACAAAAGAATTATTCATGTTTGTGGTACTTTAGGGACATCTAAATATCATGTCAAATAACAATGGGAATGATGATGCTTGCACCACATCTTTGTTATGGACCTATATTGAGTGCTAATGCCGCATTTTCGGGTAGATACCATGTGGGTATGTAGAGAAGGAAAATTATGTTGTTTTCTCATAATATGTTAAATCTATTTATAGACATGTGAAATCATTTCCCTCACTTAGGATCAATCAATATCCCTTAAATCTCTCCTAATTTATTATAGTATATCTAGAAAATAATTCAAGGAGATAATTAAGCTAAAGTTACTATTTCCCAGACATATACCCTTTTTCTTAAAGGAGAAAAAGGATGGGGAATGTGGGTAGGGGTGCTAATAGAAGAGGAAATAACAATCCTGAGATGAAATCAACAGAATATTACACACTAAAAGTTAATACTGAGCAACCTGGGATTGTAAACGACTCTTTTCCTGCTTTAACAACGAAATCTCAGTTTCTGCCTGAAAGGGTTGCAGCTCCATTAGTCATAATGCAATATCATAGACTAAAGATAAGTACAAGCTAGTTCTGCACGCATACAATTTCTTTTGACCGGCGTAAATAATTTACTATGCTCTGTAACCCATTATTATGAATTGTATCCTGATCACTGTTTCCAGATGAACTCTGCTCATTTTCTCCCAACTTAATATGTAAAGCCTCCAGACGATTATGCAACATCTTGTTCTGAGAAAAGTTGAAAGTGAAGTATTAGAAATCATAGCAAGATGGAACGAAAATCATGTTAGGAAACAACAATGAACACCTGTACAATTCATTCTCCAAGAGACTTCACATAAGAATACATAACCAATTGGGACTGGTGCTAACATTAACCATGTATAAAGGTCATCCATCAAATGGTGACTTACCCATAAATAAGCATCTTACCAAAAAAATTCATAATGACATGGACTCGTGATATAGGAAATAATAGTACACCAAGTAGTGTTGTGGAAGGGTCAAATCTTACAAAAAACAAATTACTTATTAGCTTAAAAAATCCCCACTTCTAGCCTAGCGACAATAAGAGGTGGATACTCACCCTAAGGTCCTGGGTTCGAGACCGTCAGGCGGCAAGTCCTGTGTCTGGTTAATTGATTAAGTGTGTTTGCGGACTACATACTTAATCCGTTGTCCTATTTTTTTATTAGCTTAAATAATGGAGAATCTTGAAGCTTATGAGTTCATAGAGGTGCTTCCTACTTTCTCATTTTGAATGCTCTGTTCTTTCTTCCCCTCCCTCATTCTCACAAGTTAATTCAGTTTATAAACTTGAAGTATAACATGTGTACATACTGCAAACCATCTTAGAGACTAGCAAAATTAGAAAGGATATAAACAGCAATAATCTACCTGTTCATCGATCTCTCTGTACTTCGTCTCAGAATCATTCTTTGATTTCTCCAGTATTGATTTCTCAACTTCCCACCTTGTCTTCAAATCATTCTATAGAAAAGTGATCATAACATATCAACATATAATTAGCCAGTGAGACAAACAGTTGGTTCTCATTTGAAAATGATTCAGTCTTATAGTTTCAATCCTTGAAAACCCAAATAAAATTCAAGGGGTGTGCAAGCTATGTTCCATAAGAAAATCTGAAGCTACAGTAAGCCAAGATCACAGAAGTGCAGAAGGGACCACTTTCTGAGGTGAATGGATATGGTGATGGTTAATGCTGAGCCAGTTAAGTTGTTGGCGAAGAAACAATGAAAATACTACAATTCTTTGTTATTCTGGTTCATCCTCAAGGCGAGAAGGAATAAAGAATCAGCCCAACTTTCCATATCGAGTACCAGCTCTTCCACACCAAGATACTATCATGTTAGTCAAGCTTTGGTTTTAACACCAATGCCTAATCAAATCTATCTTATATCAGTGACTAAGCACCACAAGGCAGAGTAAGGAAGCTTCCAAAAAAATGTGAATTCAAAACTAGAGTGAAGGAAGAAAATAATGCATAATAAGATCACCTAAACTACCTAAAAGATCTAGTGGTTCTACAATCCTCAAACTCAAAAGTACATAAAGTAATTACATGAAATGGCTCATTACCCTTGTGGAATATAAATAACATGTGACACAAACCACCAAACTGCATTACTCCAACATCATTTAAAGTCAAGCTCAGGTAAGGAACTTACATTCTCCAGTTTAAGAGTATCCACTAATTTATGAAGCTTAGCTGCCTCTTCTTGCAATGAACCCAAATCATTTGATGCTTTCTTGAGCTCCTGAATTGTCTCTGATTGAAGTATGACCTGCAGAATTGCAAAAAGGGATTCATTACATTATCAAAGAGCACCTATGATACTAAAAATTAATGGTACCTATGACTCTAAACAGATATCTATCAAAATAATAGTGATGCTCATAAGAATTTAACGTTCTGAAGGAACTTCAAAATATGTTAAAAGACTATGTTTGATGACTACATTAGCACTTGGAGTTTCTTCTTTTTTTGCTAATCTCTTAGAGCTTATTTGATGCTAGTTATTTGGATTTTTTAAAATAACCCCTTATCCCATCATCAATAAAATACCATATTATCCCTACATTATTTTTTTACTTTTAAATAGTAAATACAAAAGGATATTTTAGTAATTTTAACCCAAATAATCCACTTTTTCATCAAACAAGATTTTGATTTCATAATCCATAATTTTTCCAAATAACCCAACATCAAACAAGCTTTAAATCAAACAGACTAAGTAATGTTCCTATCAAGCAATTATATTAAATACTCAAATTTATTAAGAACATGTGAATAAATCATGAATAAATCAATTCAGCTTTACTTAAAATGTTTTTTTACTATCAACTTTTCATTAAAAAGAACACAAGTTGGGTTCGAACGTTACAAAAGAAGAGAGGGGGACAAACTTTACTCTATGTTAAACTCTTACTGGCTAAATTTAACCTAAATTAAATTTTACATATATGATTTGTGATATTCTATATCCATTCCTATGATGGACACACCACAACTAGGACCAACCAGCATGGCTAGTTGCATTGCAGTGCTAATGTTACTGGGAACACAAATTACCATGATAAATCAAGAAAAAGTCTAGACTCTAAAACAAATATCTTACATAAAGTATTTACCAAAAAAAATACACATTTAACTATTGTCTTTGTATATACTTATGTGTTGACAAACATACAGATTCAACAGATGTTCATGAAAAGAGCCCAGTAAGAGAGCACAATGAACATTTTAATAGTTACCTGTTTTTCATAATTGGACTGAGCATCACGCCATCTTTGATGTTCTTTATCCAAATCTTCTTTCAATGCCAACATTTTGGCTTCCATCTCAGCTATTTGGGACCTACACGCAAAAACAAAGAATAAGTCTATTTCCATAAAAAAAAATTGAGAACGCTAGGACCCGCTGCTCCTTCGGAGTGCGACTAATCCCCGCGGGTTAATTAGACAACAAAATGCAAAATGACTTGACATCTCACGTTTTAAGTGCACATTCCATCTTTAGCCTGTCAAGCTCTGAGACACAAGATGCACGAGTTGTTTCTTTCTCAGTAATCAAAGATTCCACCTCTGTGGACTTCAAATTACATTCAGTTTCAAGTTGATTGACTCTGTTCTTAAGTGATAAAATCTGTGCTTCAAGAGACTTCTTTACTCTTTCTGCCTACAAATTATTTATTAACATTAGTTCAGAGCAGATCATTATCTGACTCAAGCATCAAAGGGAAAAATCATGCCAGTTACCTCAGTTTTATAATTTTCATGAGCAACTTCCATCTGTTTTAATGCATCATCATTTACGGTTGCAATGTTCTTATACTGCATCATAAAGCGAAGGGTAAACAAAATGAAATTCAAAAAATGCAAAAAATCACATATTATATTAAAATTTATGTACTTGTAGCATGTGCTCCTTGTAAGCATGTGCTTCCTGTTTCAATTTGTGTATCTCATCGATAGCAACTTGTAAATCAGATATTGTCTGCAATAAGTTTATATAAAGCAATCAGATATGATATAAGACCATTGTGCATGATGTACATAAGTATATAAATAAATCATAAGCATTGCTAGTAAAGCAGGGAATGGTAGCTGGCGGTACAACACATGCCTCATTACTCGAAGAGATAAAACCTTGATCACTGCCACTTTGATTAACCTGCATCCACATAAGGAAGTGAGTGTAGAAAGAGGACATGCCTAAATAAGCTCAAACTGCATTAACAACAATAAACAACAAACAACAAGTAACAGCATTTCTCCTGTACATAGCAAACATCTCTAAATCTAAATAGCATACCTTAGCTTCTCCAGATTTGTTCTTCCCCATATCAGCACATCGGGCCTAAGATGAGAATAACAGTAAAAAGATAGTTTGCAATGTTCAAATAAATATCTCAATTAAATAAAAGGTGCAGTAGGCAAAACATTCTCATGTTTTAGAATATATATAAAGTCGTAAGATACCTCAGCAGCAGTAGCCCTAGCCTCTGCTGCAGCAATAGCATTTACAGAATTTGTTAATTCTTTTCCAATTTCCTCAACTTGTCTCATAGCACTCTTCATAATTTCTTCTTTATCAAGCATGAGACGGCGAACATTATCACGCTCATCTTGAAGCTCTTTCTTAGCCTCTGCCCATTCTTTCTGTCATATAGCAAAATAGTGTGATACAATGAGAATTGATAGACAAATATTGGAATAAAACTGAAGAGAAGTACATTTTTTATATTTTGTGATGAATAACTATTACAACTGGAAGCAAATTTATAGGCAATACATAAAAAGCTAACTAAAGGATAGAACAATTTCCTGGATAAATGATAGAAATTTGAAGAGAGGATTCTTTATATATATTGGGGATGATAAAATATTACAAGGAGCATGCAAATTATAGGAAAATTTAGAAGAAAACTAATTAAATGGAAGTATAACTTCCTAGATAAGCATAAATAAGCCTTCTATTAGGAAGACGAATAACACCCACCTACTTCGGGTATATTTTCTAGGAAATGATACAAGTTTGAATTAAGCCTAGTTAGATATTACCACTCTCCCTCAAATTAGGCGAAAATGTCAGCATAAATTAGGAGGACAAGAATAAAAAGTAGCTTTGGAGACAAAATGCCAAATGGTGGGTCGATGTCAAACTTTGGAGACATCCATGTATCTTTGCAGTCTAGCTGCCACAAACAGCAAGACGACCTTTTCGGAGGCGAAGATGATGAGATCATATCGTGATACTTTGGGTTGGGGTGATTTTGTGACAGTTCAAGCCCTCCATCAATGGAAACTGTAACCATTGACGGAGGTAGCAGAAGACTAAAGCTCGAGTTCCATGAAGAAATTTGAAGAGAGAATTTTTCATATGTTTTGGGGACGATAAACTACTGCAATTTATAGGAAAATCTAGAAGAAAACTGACTAAATGAAAGTACAACTTTATACATAATCTTAAATAACCCTTTTGTTGAGAAGACAAATAACCCCAACTACTTGGGGGTAAATGCTCATGGAAATGATATAAGTGTGATTTGGATTAGACCTAGTTTGATATATTTCTTTTTTTTTTTAAGAAGTCAGCTTTTCATTAAAAAGAAAGAATGTGGGGGACATTCAAAATTATATGTGAGGGTGGAGAAAAAAGCGTAAAACAAAAAGCAAAATAAAGCAAGAAAAAGTTAGATGCCAATAAGATCAAAAAGTTCATATCCCTCTGTTTTTGATTGATGCAAACATGTGTAACATGAAGCCTTTGATTCTTCCAGAGCAATAGCTCTTCCCTTCAAATATTCCTTTCCTTCCAGATTGTCCATCACATATTGTGGAGAATTGATTTCCATTCGACATTAATGATGTTGATCCCAGAACTCCAGGCAACCCATTGATCCCAAAATCTCTAACTTTGTACGGAATGACCAATGTAAATTAAAAATATTTTGTTGGAGAGCCCACATCTCCCTAGAGATCAGGTTGCAATGAATGGGATTGGAGAGCCAGTTTGCAATGAGTGGGATGTGGTTGATGGTCTCTTCGCTCTTCATACAAAGAAGACATCTACTAGCCAAGTGCAATCCCTTTCTTTTAAGCTTCATGTTGGTCAAAACATCTTCATGAATTGTTTAGAAGCCATAGAAGGAAATCCTATAAGGTATTTTAGCTTTCCACAATTCCTCCAAGGCACAGCCAAGGTGTCACTTCTTAAAGTTTTTTTTGAAAAAATCAACTTTTCATTAAGGAATGAAACTTAAAAGCGTTTAAGGAATTAAAGATTGAAGGGACCACCAAAGAAACAAAAACAAAAAGAATAGAAGGGAAGAAAAATGCCCACCAAAGAGGCTAAATGCCAATAAGATCAAAAATCTCAACCCGGACAAATAAAACCCTTTCGGATAGAAGCAAACACATGGAGCATAAAGCCTTTGATTCTTTTAGCTCCCAAAACATTTTCTCTTTGAATGTTATTCTATTCCTAGAAGTGACTCTTTAGAATAAATGTGACTTTAACTCCCTTTGATTCTCTCGACTAGTAAATCATTAAATGTGACTTTTTAGAATAGAACTAGTTTGATAATTAAACACTCCCCCTCAAAATAGGCGATAAATTTCAGGTTAAAACAGGATCCCTAGAAGATCTTGATTCAACAGAAATGAGTGTCTTACGGAGCCGAAGAAGTAGAACAAAGGGACGACGTCAAAAGTCTAACACATTGGAAGTCATGCAGGTCACACTGCATATATGCATAGTAAAATGCCCAAAAAACAGTGATTTCATCATCCCGATCAGTGGGAGACATGAAACAACAAACCGGATTTTTTTTAACTGGGAATAACTAAACCCAAAAAACAAACAGCCCAAACAAAAAGAGTAGCAGGATTTGCGACCATAGAGAGAGGTGTAGGCTGTCCACGATAGCCAAAGCTGAGCTCGTCAGAACAATTGAATAGAAACCTAGAGCTCTTATACATGTGGAAAATGAAGAGGGAAAATAGTTTTATATAGTTGGTGATGATTTATTACAATGGGAGGGCAATTTATAGGCAATACAAAAGAGGCAAACTAATGATAGAATACTTTTCCTACATAAACATTAATAACCCTTTGGTTTTAGAAGACAGCTCCAACCCTTTGGAGTTAATGTCTCTCTTTAATGATAGGGATAATTTGATAATTCAAACAAAAACTATAAAAAGATATATCAATAATATCATAAAAGAGCATGTACACCACACCTCAATGCCTAATGTGCTCCTCTTGTTTTCTCTTCTCCACCCTTCTTGATTCCTACAATCAAGAACATATGTCAATTATGAACATAATTAATTATAACAAAGTTGCATTTGGCTAAAAGAGAATAGAAAAAGCTACCTCACGAACTTCCTCAGCACTCTGAATGATGTCTAAACTAGCCTACATTAAAAATAAGAGTGTATATAAAGGAACCCATTTAATATGTATCCCCTTCCTTTATCTTCAGAATGTCATATAAAATTTATGAGCAATTTTGTTTGCAAGGAAATCAAACCTGAAGACGGTGAACCCTTTCAGACAAGTGGAGAACTTCTTCAGTGGCTTTCTGTTCAGAGCCCAACAACATTTCTTTTTCATGCTTCAAAATGGAGACCTGCAGAGGATCAGAGGGTTAAATAGAAGACATGTGACACCTAATGCATGGATCAGTATGACGCCAAACCTCCATTGTTAGCTTCCGTGAAAGCTCTTCCGCGTCATGCAACGCATCTGAAGATTCACGCACCCCGCCGTTGGTAGTCAATTATTAATTGCGAGAACTCACATTTCTTGCCATAATAGCATTTGTTTCATCTCTCTGGATTATTAACCACATGTAAGTGAAACAAGTCAAGTCATCCAAACTCAAAGAACTCTAAATTATACCGAACTGAGAGGACTTTAAAAGGAAGTAGAAAAGGACGGACAGGTAGAAAGCTTCAGAAATGCAAAATATCAGTCACCTGATGGTCAACTTCTTTCATGCATCTTTCAAGTTTCTCTCTAGCAAAGTTAACTTCTAGACCAAACCTTGTCACGCTCTGATCGTACCGATATAAGCTCAGCTCTGTAATATAAACCAATTTGGGTAAGTTACTTTGTCTGCATTCATATGTATAAACTAATATGGTTCAACATTTAGATACAAAATAGCAAACCAACATCTTGCACTTTATACCATGACAAGCAAAAATGCCCATGATCTTAGGAATTCTAGAACAAATTGTTTTTCTCTTTTATTGGGTGCTTCTGGGATTCTATTGGCAACCCGTAAAGAAACAGATTTGAGTGGATAACTATACAGAACAGCCAAATTAACAATCATGCTCACAATGCCTACTCTATCTAACCTACTTTCATCACACAAAAAAATGGAAACATAATACCTCAGATTTTTTATGGGCACAAGATTCTTACATATGCTTAATTTAAATGAAAAACATTAAGTCCATATCCTTACCTCAGTTTTCCCACATTTTTCCTCAAGGCATTTTACATGGTCAGAAGCTGCTTCTTGGGCCTTCTTTGCAGCTTCCTGCACTATTAAAAGGAACAGGAGTAAGTTTACTGGAATAGGTATTAAAGTGAAAATATTGTGTATCTCACCTGAGATCCTTCAAGAAGAAGCCTGAAATCCTTCCTCCCATCTTCTGCCAAACAATGAATGACCAAAAGAATCTATTGTATTCTAATGCACAATCAAGAGGAAAATAACAACTTAAAATAATTTCATTTAACTAATCGCTAATTGTTTATTTAATAAATAAAAGTGAGACCAAACTTGCAGATGATCACTGAAATTCCGGCAATGAACTATATGAGATTTTCAGATAGGAAAAGATAACTAAATCTTACCAGGAACAGCTTCT